>NC_133333.1:4665647-4709202 GCF_042186555.1 Aquarana catesbeiana | reverse complement strand
GAGAGGAAAAAAGAAGGGAAAGAGAGAATGTGGGAGAGACAGAAGAAAAGAGAGAAGATGGGGAGAGAGAGTGTAGTGAGAAAAGGAAAACGAGAGAAGGGAGAAGAGAGGAGGGGGGAGAGATAAAGAATAGGAAGGGAGAGCTATAGAGAAGGGGGGAGTGAGAGAAAAAAAATAGAGAGAAGAAAGAGAAGTTGGGAGAGACAGAAGGAAAGCGAGAGTGAGAGGAGGGAATGAGAGAAGAAAGGAGAGTGAGAGGAGGGAATGAGAGAAGAAAGGAGAGTGAGAGGAGGGAATGAGAGAAGAAAGGAGAGTGAGAGGAGGGAATGCGAGAAGAAAGGAGAGTGAGAGAGAGGAGGGAAAGAAAGGAAAAGAGAGAGAAGTTGGGAGACAGAGAGAAGAGGGGGGGGGGAGAAGGATAGAGCGAGAGAGAAGGAGTGAAAAGAGAAAAGGTGGGAGAGAGATGAGAGAAGGAAAGAGAGAGAGAAAGAAAAAGAGAAGGTGGAAACAGAAAGTGAAAGGAAAGCAGGTGAGACAACGAGAAACAGAGAAGGAGGGAAAAGAAAAGAGAGAGTGAAAGGGGTGGGAGAAGGAAGGAGAGCAAGAAGAGGAGAAAGAGAAGGAAATAGTGAAAGAGGGAAAGAAAAAGAGAGAGGGTTAGGAGAAGGAGGAGAAGAAAAGAGAGCAAGAAGGGGAGACAGAGGGAAAGAGAGAGAAGAAGGGAAGGGAGAAGAAATAGAAAGCAAAATTGAAAAGGGATGAGAGAAGGAAAGAGAAGAAGATAGAGGGAAAGGTAAGGAAAGAAAAAAGAGAGAAGAGAAGGGTGAGCGAAGGAAAGAGAGAGGTGGGAGAACACGAAGGGGGGAAAGTGAAGGAAAAATATGAATAAAGAGAAGAGGGGAAGGACACACTCATGGAGTCGTCTCGTTTTGGGCGTTGGCCTCATTGTTGGCCTCTATTATAGGAGATGTAATGGCGTCCTTTTATACATGGCGGTGTCCTATCTTCTAGAATATTCTCATTAGACACAACTGTTATCTCAGCACATGGAGGAAGCAGACAGTTAATTGGTAATAATTATAACCGTCGTTCTCTTGCTGGCCGACCTTCTGTAGAAAGGTGGTGGGTACGGTAAGCAGAGCGGGGAAGGGTGCCGGTTTTTCTAGCAGCTATGGCCGGTCACTTTCCCCCTGACATGTGTAATCCAGATTAAAACAGAAAATCCCACTACTTGCCTTTTCATCAATAACGGCCGAGGTGAAGGTGCTGAAGTCATCGGCAGGCTGGGAATTAAAGCAGAGAGGCAGATCAGAGGAATCAGCATCGTGCAGCTCATTAATATGTCCCCCAAATCTCCTAAGTGCATGTCATGGATCAGAAGCCTCCGCTAAATCCTCGCACAACCTTCAGCTCTAAAATTACACTTCCCACCTGACAGGGAACAAGGACACTTCTTTTCAATTAACACGTCGGGTTAACGGCTACTTACAATAAATTCCGACCGCATTCCCGAGATTCTCCAATTTTTTTTTTTCTCTAGTGCTTGACAGGATAAGTGAAGTCGGATGGTTCAGCAGGTATTAGTGGAGGCTAACGCGCCTTCTAATCCCATCAGACTCCCGCTAGCCCCGAAAATAAAAAAAGGAAACGAGACCCCTTACGAGAGGGGAAATCTCCACTCACATTTCCCACTTTGATCTTGGCGTGTTCCTCCAGCAGCCTGGCTTTGATCTGGGGCCACAGAGAGTCTGGAACGTAGAGCCGCGAGCAGGCCGAGCATTTCTGACCGCTGTACTCGAAAGCCGATCGGATGGCGCCGTTCACCGCGCTCTCGGCGTCGGCTGACTTGTGCACAAAATGGAAGTTTTTCCCACCGCACTCTGTGGAGGAAGAGGGACGTTTTTTACTGCAAGGTGTCAACGTATGGGCGGAGCCAAAAATGACATCTGCGCAGGGCTGGTGCTAGACTATTCTGCGCCTGAGGCAAGACAAGCTACTCCCCCCCCCCCCCAAAAAATAAAACTTCAACACTTTTAAAGCAAAAACAACATGGTTGTTGAGGGGCGGCCGTCACATTAACACCTAACAACCGACGGGTCATACAATGTAAAGAAAAGGATTTCTGCCATTAACAAAATCAAGAAAAAAAAATGCCCCCCCCCCCCCCCCCCCAATCCATTCCTTTGGGGGGAAGAGGCCTTTGAAGACAAGGTGGTTTGGGCCCCCCCCCCCAGCCCCAAAGCACCCCCCCATGTTGAGGGCATATGGCCTGATATGGTTCAGGGGGGGGGGGGGCGCTCGCTTATCCCCCCCACCTTCCTGGCCTGCATGCTCGGATAAGGGTTTGGTATAGATTTTTTTTTTTTTTTTTTTTTGTAGTAGCAGTGTGGTAGGGCCGTAGTAGCGGTGTTGGTAGTGGTGTGGTAGTGCTGTAGTAGTGGTGTGGTAGTGGAGTGGTAGTGGTGTAGAAGCAGTGTGGTAGTGCTGTAGTAGCAGTCTATTGCTGTTGTAGTGGTGTAGTAGCAGTCTATTGCTGTTGTAGTGGTGTAGTAGTGCTGTAGTAGCAGTCTATTGCTGTTGTAGTGGTGTAGTAGTAGTGTAGCAGTGGTGCAGTAGTGGAGTGGTAGTGGTGTAGTAGCAGTGTGGTAGTGCTGTAGTAGCAGTCTATTGCTGTTGTAGTGGTGTAGTAGCAGTGTGGTAGTGCTGTAGTAGCAGTCTATTGCTGTTGTAGTGGTGTAGTAGTAGTGTAGCAGTGGTGCAGTAGTGGTGTAGCAGTGTAGTAGTGCTGTAGTAGCGGTGTAGTAGTGGTGTGGTAGTGGTGTAGTAGTGGTGTAGTAGCAGTGTGGTAGTGCTGTAGTATCAGTGTAGTAGTGGTGTGGTAGTGCTGTAGTAGAGGTGTGGTAGCGGTGTAGTAGCAGTGTGGTAGTGGTGTGTTAGTGGTGCAGTAGCAGTGTGGTAGTGCTGTAGTAGTGGTGTAGTAGCAGTGTGGTAGCAGCGGTGTAGTAGCAGTGTGGTAGCAGTGGTGTAGTAGCAGTGTGGTAGCAGCGGTGTAGTAGCAGTGTGGTGGTAGTGGTGTAGTAGCAGTGCTTTAGTAGCAGTGTGGTAGTGGTGTAGTAGCGGTGTGGTAGTGGTGTAGTAGCGGTGTTGTAGTAGTGTCTACTACAGTGATTTGAATCTTCCAGGTATGGTATATACATAGTTGGTCCAAGCTGCAACAATGTAGCCATGTATAAAATATCCATTCCTGGAATTCCTCCGTCCACTGCAAATAACAAGTCAGGCTTCAGGATCTGAAGACACAGATGAGGACTTGTCGGAATCACAAGGTCCCTGACTCCCTGCACTTCAGGACTGTTGCTACCTTAGAAATGGTTCAGGTCGGGTCAGGTCAGGTCGGGTCGGGTCAGGTCAGGTCAGGTCAGGTCAGGTCAGGTCGGGTCGGGTCAGGCCAGGTCGGGTCAGGTCGGGTCGGGTCAGGTCAGGCCAGGTCGGGTCGGGTTCCTTTTGATATGGGGGCTCAATAGGCAGCAGTACTGGAAAACTGGCCAGAGGAGGTGCACAGGGTAGTCCCCAGCTTCTCTACTCCTCTCCTGCCTAATATCGTCTGTAGTGATTGTAATGGAAGACGGAGAGAAGAATCATTTAGGAGGGAAGTTCTACAATAAGAACAATAAGGAATGGGGGAAAAAAAAAAAAAAAGCGATTCCTTTTTGTGTAGAGATCTGAACTGAAAGCTGCTCACCTCCAGCCAGGCGGGGGAAGGTCCGGTATCGGTCCAGATTCTCTGCAGTTTGTTTCCAAAGCCGCTTAAAGGTTCTGCGTATAAAAAAAAAAAATAAATAGTTATTGCCGAATATAAAGGAACATAAATAATAATATACAGAAACAGAGGAGAGCACTTTGCTGTGTTTACAGCATGGAAACAGAAGGATCCATTTCCCCAATGAGAAGGCTATGACTACGTGGCCCGAGTCTTCTACTGAGCACCCAGGATCTCAGCTGGGATATGGGAGTCATACATTCTATTGGTTGAACTAGAAGGACTTTGGTGTCTTTTTCAACCAGACTATCTTTGTAATTCTAGGAGTTTTACAGTTTTGCAACATTTGTACATTTCATCTACTTTTCAATCTATTATGTATTTTATCATAATTTAATGTGTTCAATTAAAAACATTATATTACTCTCAGATTAAATCCAAAGCGGTCATCATGGTATCCTCCCTGCCTTTCACCATTTTAATGTGTGTGTCCAGAGCTAAATCTGAGCTCCAGTCTTCCCTTTAGTCTTGCGCAGTTGAACTGGCTTCTTCTGAAGTCATTGCACACTGTGAGCTTCTCACAATGTGCATTAGAAGCTGCAGCAATTGAGATAGAGCCCCACCCAATTTCCTGGCTGGAGGGTGTACAGCATCATCTAGCCCAGTCTTTCTCAACCTTTTCATCACACATGAACCCTTGAAATAACTTTTTGGCCTTAGGAAACCCCAGCTAAAAATTACTATATCTAGATCTTATGCTACATACTGTAAGTGCGATGGTCAGTGGGAAAAATGCTCCTCACACTTGTGGTCAGTGAGAAGAATGCTCCTCACACTTGTGGTCAGTGAGAAGAATGCTCCTCACACTTGTGGTCAGTGAGAAGAATGCTCCTCACACTTGTGGTCAGTGAGAAGAATGCTCCTCACACTTGTGGTCAGTGAGAAGAATGCTCCTCACACTTGTGGTCAGTGAGAAGAATGCTCCTCACACTTGTGGTCAGTGAGAAGAATGCTCCTCACACTTGTGGTCATTGGGAAGAATGCTCCTCACACTTGTGGTCATTGGGAAGAATGCTCCTCACACTTGTGGTCATTGGGAAGAATGCTCCTCACACTTGTGGTCATTGGGAAGAATGCTCCTCACACTTGTGGTCAGTGAGAAGAATGCTCCTCACACTTGTGGTCAGTGAGAAGAATGCTCCTCACACTTGTGGTCATTGGGAAGAATGCTCCTCACACTTGTGGTCATTGGGAAGAATGCTCCTCACACTTGTGGTCATTGGGAAGAATGCTCCTCACACTTGTGGTCATTGGGAAGAATGCTCCTCACACTTGTGGTCATTGGGAAGAATGCTCCTCACACTTGTGGTCATTGAGAAGAATGCTTCTCACACTTGTGCTCAGTGGGAACAATGCTCCTCACACTTGTGCTCAGTGGGAAGTATACTCCTTACAGATAGCTAAAAAGAAGAATGGTGTCAGTGGGAACTTATCTGAGAGGCAGAAATTTCTCATTGCTCGAGGAACCCCTAGCAACCTCTGGAAGAACCTTGGTGTTCCATGGAACCCTGGTTGAGAAACCCTGCTCTAGCCCTTTCCTCCCCAGCCTGACTGTCTGTGGCCCATCCCTTTCATTCGTTGGATTTCAGTTTTGTCCATCATGGAGGCTCAAGATGACACGTGGGCATTACCTAGGGTGGTCTGTATACAGCTTTTCTAGGAATGCCCACACCTACAGACACCCACCAACCCAGGAGGGCAAATATTAAGCATATTAAACATCAGCTTTAACCATTCCTTACAAAAAAAGAAAAAGTTTAGGCTTTAGATATACTTTGTTTAATATTCAGGCGATGGACCTATGAAATCAAATATAAGAACACAAAACAATAAAGTGTAGATTACTTCACCATCTCAGCACCCCGCCCCCATCTCCCATAAGGAAATCTTCATACTTCTCTGGAACTTACGGAAAGCTTCCTGTGAAATTGATTCCGCTGAGGTGTTCTGAGCTGGTGATGGTATCTCCAAAGACCGGGCCATCTGCCGGGACAAACTGTATAATGTTGGGTGGTAGGCCGGCTTCACGCAGGACATTATACACCGCATAACTGGCAAGTATGGCCGTATCGCTGGGCTTCCACAGGACGACATTACCCTGCCAAGTGACCATACACAAGCGGGTTAATTAAACTACAAATTTAGGGTGCAACATTTCAGGAATTTCCAAGGCATAATAATAGGAGTTATGCGGTAATAGCGGGTGGGAGTTGTGTTATAATGGCGGGTAGGACTGGTATGGTGATGGGGGGTGGGACTTGTATGGTGATGGGGGGTGGGACTTGTATGGTGATGGGGGGTAGGACTTGTATGGTGGTGGGGGGTGGGACTTGTATGGTGACGGGGGGTGGGACTTGGATGGTGACGGGGGGTGGGACTTGGATGGTGACGGGGGGTGGGACTTGGATGGTGACGGGGGGTGGGACTTGGATGGTGACGGGGGGTGGGACTTGGATGATGATGGCAGGTAGGACTTGGATGATGATGGCAGGTAGGACTTGTATGGTGATGGGGGGGTAGGACTTGTATGGTGATGGGGGGGTAGGACTTGTATGGTGATGGGGGGGTAGGACTTGTATGGTGATGGGGGGGTAGGACTTGTATGGTGATGGGGGGGTAGGACTTGTATGGTGATGGGGGGGTAGGACTTGTATGGTGATGGGGGGGTAGGACTTGTATGGTGATGGGGGGGGGTAAGAGGACTTGTATGGTGATGGGGGGGTAGGACTTGTATGGTGATGGGGGGGTAGGACTTGTATGGTGATGGGGGGGTAGGACTTGTATGGTGATGGGGGGGGTAAGAGGACTTGTATGGTGATGGGGGGGTAGGACTTGGATGATGATGGCAGGTAGGACTTGTATGGTGATGGGTGGGTAGGACTTGTATGGCGACGGGGGGGTAGGACTTGTATGGCGACGGGGGGGTAGGACTTGTATGGTGACGGGGGGGTAGGACTTGGATGATGATGGCAGGTAAGACTTGTATGATGATGGGGGGGTAGGACTTGTATGGTGATGGGGGGGGTAGGACTTGTATGGTGATGGGGGGGTAGGACTTGTATGGTGATGGGGGGGTAGGACTTGTATGGTGATGGGGGGGGGGGGGTAGGACTTGTATGGTGATGGGGGGGGTAGGACTTGTATGGTGATGGGGGGGGGTAGGACTTGTATGGTGATGGGGGGTAGGACTTGTTTGGTGATGGGGGGGGGTAGGACTTGTATGGTGATGGCTGGTAGGACTTGTTTGGTGATGGCTGGTAGGAGTTATGCAGTGACGGGGGTTTGGACTTGTAGAGGAGTTATGTGGTGATAGTGGGTAGGAATGGTATGGTGATGACGGTTGGGAGTTATACGGTGAAGACGGTTGGGAGTTATAGGGTGATGGCGGATGGGAGTTATACGGTGATGGCGGATGGGAGTTATACGGTGATGGCGGATGGGAGTTATACGGTGATGGCGGATGGGAGTTATACGGTGATGGCGGATGGGAGTTATACGGTGATGGCGGATGGGAGTTATACGGTGATGGCGGCTGGGAGTTATACGGTGATGGCGGTTGGGGGTTATACGGTGATGGCGGTTGGGGGTTATACGGTGATGGCGGCTGGGAGTTATACGGTGATGGCGGCTGGGAGTTATACGGTGATGGCGGTTGGGAGTTATACGGTGATGGCGGTTGGGAGTTATACGGTGATGGCGGTTGGGAGTTATACGGTGATGGCGGTTGGGAGTTATACGGTGATGGCGGTTGGGAGTTATACGGTGATGGCGGTTGGGAGTTATACGGTGATGGCGGTTCGGAGTTATATGGTGGTATTGGGAAGGACGTATGCAGGGATATGCAGCTGACTGGAATTGAGAAGCCCCAGTTTAGACAAAATGAGCTTTTGTGAAGTAAATCTTTGTAGAAGAGGCTTCTTATTGAAGTCTTCCTCTCACTGTCATGTTCTACAATGACATGAAACGCGTTGATCACACCGACACATCAAGGATGGTAATTAGAGGACGTCTGACAGGCAGATAATGGCAGCTCCTCCATGATCTCGCCGCATTTCTGACTTCTACAGGTTCATTATATGACGGCAGAATACCGCACCTGCAAATAACAGTTTAATAACCCCCAACACCTATTGTGTGTCTGACATGAGACTTCAAAGAGAACACCTGAACCCGATTATCACCCCGCCCCTCCCCCACAAAGTGCGCTGCCTTCCTAACCCCTATTTATCTGGGAGGGGCAATCCTTCCCTGTCGGAAGAAAGTTCTAGATTCTCTTTATCTCTCCTGAAAACACGTCGTGGATGAAACACTGATAAAATATGTGAGAAGAATGGCCGATGGTCTCAGGATTACGTCTGAACGCGGCGACATTTGATCTGATGTGTCGGGATTATCGGCCGCATGTTTTACAACAGAAAACGTCCTCTAATTACTCCTCACATCCGAGGGGGAAAGGTGAATGGAATTGAGTTCTTTCTATCTTCTGCCAGAATTCGATTTTCTGAAGGTGGAGGAATTCACCAAAACCGCGCCCGAGGCCGCGTTCACACAGACGTACCTGAAGAAGATCTCCAGGTTTTAGGCCTACAGGTTCATCCGAGAGCGGGGCTCGTCTAGGCGCGTTGCATGTAGGGCAGACCATTTCTTTCGGTGGGTGGTCCTACACGCAAGAAGTCCCCCGACTCTCTTTCCAAAAATGCAGTTAACAAAGAATGGCAACACCACGCATCTGCTCCAAGAGATGAAAGGTGACAGGCGAGGGAGCTCCAGCACACAGCCTGTGATTTACAGCCTCAGCTCTGACATGGAGGAGGGTGTGTCCCTTCCCTCCAATTGGCTCTCAGAACTCTTCTCACTGAGCTCTGCAGATTGTGACATCAGCTCCCAGACCCCTTTTTTTTTTTTTAATTCTCAGACCAGCTTTATAAATTCTGGACTTTGAATGGATGTAGAAAAGAGAAGACTGCAGATAAAATGGTATGACTTACAGTGCCTTGAAAAAGTATTCATACCCCTTGATATTCTCCACATTTTGTCATGTTACAACCAAAAACATAAAAATTTATTTTATTGGGATTTTATGTGATAGACCAACACAAAGTGGTACATAATTGTGAAGTGGAAGGAAAATGATACAAATATATATGTGAAAAGTGTGTGTGGGGGGGGGGGGGCATTTGTATTCAGCCCCCCTTTAATGATACCCCTAATTAAAATCTAGTGGAACCAATTGCCTTCGGAATTCACCTAATTAGTAGTCCACCTGTGTGTCATTTAATCTCAGTATAAATACAGCTGTTCTGTGAAGCCCTCAGAGGTTTGTTAGAGAACCTTAGTGAACAAACAGCATCATGAAGGCCAAGGAACACACCAGACAGGTCAGGGATAAAGTTGTGGAGAAGTATAAAGCAGGGTTAGGTTATAAAATAATCTCCCAAGCTTTGAACATCTCACGGAGCTCTGTTCAATCCATCATCGGAAAATGGAAAGAGTATGGCACAACTGCAAACCTACCAAGACATGGCCGTCCACCTAAACTGACCGGGCCGGGCAAGGAGAGCATTCATCAGAGAAGAGCCAAGAGGTCCATGGTAACTCTGGAGGAGCTGCAGAGATCCACAGCTCAGGTGGGAGAATCTGTCCACAGGACAACTATTAGTCGTGTTCTCCACAAATCTGCCCTTTATGGAAGAGTGACAAGAAGAAAGACATTGGTGAAAGAAAGTCATAAGAAGTCCTGTTTGTAGTTTGCGAGGAGCCATGTGGAGGACACAGCAAACATGTGGAAGAAGGTGATCTGGTCACACGAGACCAAAATTCAACTTTATGGCCTAAAAACAAAACGCTATGTGTGGGGAAAACTAACACTGCACATCACCCTGAACACACCATCCCCACCGTGAAACATGGTGGTGGCAGCATCATGTGGTGGGGATGCTTTTCTTCAGCAGGGACAGGGAAGCTGGTCAGAGTTGATGGGAAGATGGATGGAGACAAATACAGGACAATCTTAGAAGAAAACCTGTTAGAGTCTACAAAAGACTTGAGACCGGGGGGGAGGTTCACCTTCAAAGGTTTCTTTCATTTGCTGGAGTTTTGCTTTAATTAGGATCTTGTTGTAATGAGGACAGTACGGTAAATGTACACTTACCATCAATGCTGGAGCCCCGGCCAAGTTTCCCCCAATGGCAGTAAAGTTGAACGGAGAGACGGCAGCAATAAATCCCTAGCAGAGGGAAAAGCAGAAGTCAATGAGATGAGTGCACAGAACGTCCCAGCTCAATCCCCCCCCCCCCCCCCCAGCACAAATCCTCTACCCCTCACATTTCCCCTCCCCAAAATTTTCGCTCCCACCATAAATACCCCCCAATAATCCCTACTAGCACAAATCCCCGCCAAAGAAAAAAAATCCCACCTAGTACAAACCCTCCCCTTCCAAATCCCCCCTTCTAGCATAAACTCCCCAACTGCCCCCTCCCCCGATGGAATGAAACACGTGAACACCACCTGCTTTACTATTCTGCACTCTGATTGTGTTTCTTATATTCCTTTAGTCCCCTCCCCCCATGACCTATGACCTCTGCATGGTATGGTACCTCCAGGCCGCGGTACACCAGAGTGTTGGTACTGATTGGCACACTGATTGGCTGCTCGTGCTGCAGCTGCAAGGCGTACTTGGCGTTGAATCGGAAAAAGTCGATGAGCTCGGCGGCAGCGTCTATTTCGGCCTGAATAACGGTTTTCCCCTACAAAAATAATGATAATAATTTTATTAAAAATAATAAAATCCAGACATTTCCGGTGGCTGTGAACCCGCCATTGGACGGGAAGAGAGTGGGCGGCGTCCACCCATCGTCAGGGTTATCTTACCTGTCCAATCATGGTCTTGGCCAGAACCTCCGCTCTCCGGGGGCCACTCAGAAGGTCGGCGGCTTTGAAGAAAATCTGTGCGCGGTCCTCGGGCGGCTTCAGGTCCCACTCCTTGCGGGCGGATAACGCGCCATTGATGGCTCTGTTGAGGAGTTCCTGTGACGGAGATTCCGGTTCTCATTATTTGTACATTTAGAGAATGATCCGAATTCCAGGCAAGCCGCTAAATACACAGATAAGGGAGGAGCTCTCGCTGTCCATCCAGACCTGATATCTACACAGCTCTGCCACTGGATTATACCATTTATATTAATAGACTGCCAACATCTGCCCCAGAACTGTAGAAATGAGGGCAATAATGTTACATTTGTAGCACAAAGAAATACTTTGAGAATCCCAGGGATGGATAGTCTATATATAGTTGCATTGTTCTACACTGTTGCTACCGACCACCAATGTAAGGGGGCATTGGTCCTACTGACCACCATTGTAAGGGGGCATTGGTCCTACTGACCACCATTGTAAGGGAGGGGATTGGTCCTACTGACCACCAATGTAAGGGAGGGGATTGGTCCTACTGACCACCAATGTAAGGGAGGGGATTGGTCCTACTGACCACCAATGTAAGGGAGGCATTGGTCCTACTGACCACCAATGTAAAGGAGGCATTGGTCCTACTGACCACCAGTGTAAACGAGGCATTGGTCCTACTGACCACCAGTGTAAACGAGGCATTGGTCCTACTGACCACCAGTGTAAACGAGGCATTGGTCCTACTGACCACCAGTGTAAACGAGGCATTGGTCCTACTGACCACCAATGTAAGGGAGGGCATTGTTCCTACTGACCACCAATGTAAGGGGGGGGGGTCGGTTCTACTGACCACCAATGTAAGGGGGCATTGGTCCTACTGACCACCATTGTAAGGGAGGGGATTGGTCCTACTGACCACCAATGTAAGGGAGGCATTGGTCCTACTGACCACCATTGTAAGGGAGGGGATTGGTCCTACTGACCACCAATGTAAGGGAGGCATTGGTCCTACTGACCACCAATGTAAAGGAGTCATTGGTCCTACTGACCACCAGTGTAAACGAGGCATTGGTCCTACTGACCACCAGTGTAAACGAGGCATTGGTCCTACTGACCACCAGTGTAAACGAGGCATTGGTCCTACTGACCACCAGTGTAAACGAGGCATTGGTCCTACTGACCACCAGTGTAAACGAGGCATTGGTCCTACTGACCACCAGTGTAAACGAGGCCTTGGTCCTACTGACCACCAATGTAAGGGAGGGCATTGTTCCTACTGACCACCAATGTAAGGGGGGGGGTCGGTTCTACTGACCACCAATGTAAGGGAGGGGATCGGTTCTACTGACCACCAATGTAAGGGAGGGGATTGGTCCTACTGACCACCAATGTAAAGGAGGCAATGGTCCTACTGACCACCAATGTAAAGGAGGCATTGGTCCTACTGACCACCAATGTAAGGGGTAATTGGTCCTACTGACCACCAATTAAGGGGGTCATTGGTCCTACTGACCACCAATGTAAGGGGGGGGGGGGAATTGGTCCTACTGACCACCATTGGACATCTCTGTGAAAAGAAACATTTTGAGGGAACATTTGAAATCTTTGCAAACCTCTTAAGAAGAGGTCAGTGTGAGGGAAGTCCGGATCCTTACCTTGTCTGCATAGCAGTATTTGGCGACTTTGTGTGAATGATTAAACGGCTGAAATGAAATAACAGAACATCAGAGATAAGTGTCCAAAAAAGTCTCATTACCATTGTGCAACCGTGACACCACACACCTCCGTATGTCGGTATTTATACCCCCCAGGTTGTATCCCACCATACAATGCATGGGCGGAGCTCAGCACCTCGGTGGGAACTTCAATGCTCTTCTAAATAACAATAAATAAAATATAACAGAGGACTATCAGATCATTTGTGATCTCTTGTATTAGCCAATCGGAGTCTCCTCAGAATTAGGTGGAAAAACACGCCATCACGTGAAGCTTGTCATCCAATAAGGAGCAGGAGCTTCTTCTGGGTGACAAAGGTGCATAGGGCAGCCCATTCAAATGATTGGGATGGTCTATGTGCGAGACGCAGAATCGCGTGAGAATCGCACTTTGAAAATCAAGAAGATTAAAAGAAATCAATCTTACCGAAACCTGGTATCTGATATCTTTTGTCCACACCGCTTCTCCTCCAACCACACACGGGATTTCCTCCGTCTTGTCTTTAAGTTCATGTAGTGCCTGGCACAGAACAGAAGCTAGGTGAGCACACCAGACCGTGACTTCTCAATGCTCCATTCCATTGACCCCTGAGTAATGCCCCAATCCACTGATCCCTGATAAATGCCCCCATCTACTGACCTCAGACCAATGCCCCCATCTACTGACCTCTGATAAATGCCCCAATCTACTGACCTCAGACCAATGCCCCCATCCATTGACCCCTGAGTAATGCCCCAATCCACTGATCCCTGATAAATGCCCCCATCTACTGACCTCAGACCAATGCCCCCATCTACTGACCTCAGACCAATGCCCCCATCTACTGACCTCAGACCAATGCCCCCATCTACTGACCTCAGACCAATGCCCCCATCCATTGACCCCTGAGTAATGCCCCAATCTACTGACCTCTGATAAATGCCCCAATCTACTGACCTCTGATAAATGCCCCAATCTACTGACCTCAGACCAATGCCCCCATCCATTGACCCTTGACCAATGCCCCCATTCACTGACCCCTAGCCAATGCCCCCATCCACCGATCCCTGGCCAATGCCTCCATCCATTGAACCTTGACCAATGCCCTCATCCACTGACTCCTGGCCAATGCCCCCCATTCACTGATCCCTGGCTAAAGGAAACACCTTGCGGGCAATAAAGCCAATTTTTAGATAAAGTGTAGAAATAGAAAAGGGTCACTTTAGGTTACAAAGATCACTGAAAGCCCCAGCAGATGGGGGGAGGTGTCAGTCCAGTTCAGTGACGGTGAACGCGCAGTCAGCGGATTGGTGGTGAATCATTTACAGGATCTGGCTGGGAATTTGGTGAACGGAATCATCTGATGAACCTGGAAAGTGTCTCCAGAGCTAATTATTACTAGAGTGACCCCACAGCTGTGTCTGCTTCATTCTTCCCAGGTATAATACCGCCCATCTCAGAAATGTGCTTGTGTGAGGCAGGACAGCAAAACCTACTCTGTACACAGCGCAGGCTGATTATCCTTGGTGTCCAATAGGAAATGATCTCTCTATATACAGTAGAGTATGTATATATATATATATATATATATATATATATATATATATATATATATATATATATATATATATATATATATAGAGAGAGAGAGAGAGGGGTCCTTGTCACTATATACTGTCCGTATACAGTGCCTGAAAAAGTATTCATACCCCTTGACATTTCCCAAATTTTGTCATGTTACAACCAAAAACATAAATGTATTTTATTGGGATTTTATGTGATAGACCAACACAAAGTGTCTCATAATTGTGAAGTGGAAGGAAAATGATAAATGATACAAATAAATATGTGAAAAGTGTGGGGGGGGGGGCATTTGTATTCAGCCCCTTTACTCTGATACCCCTAACTAAAATCTAGTGGAACCAATTGCCTTCAGAAGTCACCTAATTAGTAAATAGAGTCCTATATATTAGGAGGGTCCTATATATCACTATATACTATCCATATATAACAGTCCTACAGATGTCCTTACTTTCTGGAGAGCGGCTCTCTCGGGGCTGCCATGGTTGAATTCCAGGATTGGCTCATTCTTTACTTCTCCCGCTGCACAGTGATGCCATCGTAGTCTGTGGGGTACAATAAATATAGGATGAGATTTACTGATAATCTAATGGAGATTTTGTTGGGCCTCATTAACAAAGACATTGGGATTTATTAAAGGGGAAGCCGTTTGATCTAACTCAGGCATTATTGTAACTGGTTCTGTGTTATTAAATCCTCCCGGCTTCCCCTTCAGTTTTTCACAGTTGTACCGGCTACTCTCCTGGACTGAAAAGGATTCCCCTGATTTCACTGCACACTGTGAGCTTCTCACATTGTGCATTAGAAGCTGCAGCAAGTCAGAAAGAGCCCCGCCTCATTTCCTGGCTGGAGGACGTCCAGCATCATCTAGATCTTTCCTCCCTGGCCTGTCTGTCCCTGCCCCTTTCATTCATTGGAGTTCAGTTCTTTGAATCGTGGAGTGTCACACAATATCGCACCTTTCTTCTAAATCGGAGAATCTGCTTTTTAATTCTTATTTCTTTTTTTAGTCTTTCCCTCTCTACTATTCCTGTTAGTCCAGGCCGTCTTGGACCCGTTTGTTTAGTCCAGGCCGTCTTGGACCCGTTTGTTTAGTCCAGGCCGTCTTGGACCCCTGCGTTTAGTCCAGGACGCCTTGGACCCCTGCGTTTAGTCCAGGACGCCTTGGACCCCTGCGTTTAGACCAGGACGCCTTGGACCCCTGCGTTTAGACCAGGACGCCTTGGACCCCTGCGTTTAGTCCAGGACGCCTTGGACCCCTGCGTTTAGTCCAGGACGCCTTGGACCCCTGCGTTTAGTCCAGGACGCCTTGGACCCCTGCGTTTAGTCCAGGACGCCTTGGACCCCTGCGTTTAGTCCAGGACGCCTTGGACCCCTGCGTTTAGTCCAGGACGCCTTGGACCCCTGCGTTTAGTCCAGGACGCCTTGGACCCCTGCGTTTAGTCCAGGACGCCTTGGACCCCTGCGTTTAGTCCAGGACGCCTTGGACCCCTGCGTTTAGTCCAGGACGCCTTGGACCCCTGCGTTTAGTCCAGGACGCCTTGGACCCCTGCGTTTAGTCCAGGACGCCTTGGACCCCTGCGTTTAGTCCAGGACGCCTTGGACCCGTGCGTTTAGTCCAGGACGCCTTGGACTCATGTGTTGGAAGTTCACCATCACGCTGGCTGCGCCTGCAGTGTGAATGAGAAAACTCATAGGGATGAGGGACTTGTAGTTCTTAATGGAACAGAAGTGAGCTGACCTGAAGGTCATTATCTCGCTACAAACCAGCAGCTGCACAGGAATAGTCTGCAGGAGCCAGAGCATTGCACCTGTGATTCACTGATCTTGGTTGCGATGCTTTTCAGGCTCCTATGTAAAAAATAAATGCACATTTTTTAAAAATTATTATATAATGCCTCACAGAAAAATGTCTATTCAGACGAAACGTACAGGGCAGGACATAGCGGTGACGTCATCACGCTCGTGAAAGTGCTAGGACCTGTGATTACAGTTTCGTCGTAAGTCCTTTTTTTTTTTTTTTTTTTTAATCTGAACGCTGCGCAATGTGGTTTCCTTTTCTTGTATGATCTATGGTTGGATCGGCTTCTGTGGATACCCTGTGGTTAATTTTGGCTCGTTTTCACCAACAGTCCCCCACAAGGAGGCTGGATAAATCAAGATGATCTACACCTAATGTGAGGGGTAATAAAGCTCACAGGTGTGAGTATAGACCTTGATAGGTCCTGGGATCAGGTTAAAATATATTTTTTATATTCTAAGCACTGGGTGCAATATCACCTTTACGGACTTTGATTTTTCTTATATATTTTTTACAATAGAATATAAAATTTGTCTGATTCACATTTTTATGTGGACAGCGCAACATGTTTTTTTATATATATATATATATATATATATATTTATTTATTATATGGGAGCATTTAGTTTAGTTTTTTTTGTGTGTGTACAAATGGTGGAGTCGGCCTATAAGGAGCAGCCAGTGGTCTGCAGATATGACTCCTGTGCTCTCTGCGGAGTGTCTGTCCCAATGATGCCACCCCAGACATAAACCTGTGAGTAGCGGACATGTGCAATTCGTTTCATTCCGAAATCGTTCTTTTAACGAATTTAGACAAATTCGTTCACTCAGAAATATCCGAGTTTTAGAATTTCCGAATTTTTCCGATTATTCGGAAATTCGACAACTCGGAAATTCTAAAATTTGGAAATCCGAAAATTCAAAAGAACAAAAAATCAGAAAAAAGGAACGAAAATCTGAATAACGACTAATAATAACTTACGGTAACTATTACTACCTGTTAAATTTATAGGTATTGGAATTTCCTTTCAAATTTGGCTGTTAGTGAACGCAAAGAATGCGAATTTATCCGAAGTTACGAAATAACGAATGCCGTATCTAAACGAATGGAACGTAACAAATTAATAATCATAATAATAATACGCTATTATAATTGTTATTTATTATTTTCTTCCGTTCCATTTGTTTAGATGCGGCATTCGCTATTTCGGATAATTTGTAACTTCGGATAAATTCATATTTGTTACGTTCACTAACAGGCAAATTTGAAAGAAAAATTCCAATACCTGTAATTGAATAGTTATTATTTGTTATTATTTTGAATTTTTGGGTTTTCTTTCTTATTTTTGAATTCTCAAATTCTCGAATTTTCAAGTTTCTGAAACAAAAAACGAATAAAACGAAAAACGAACACATTTTTTGGCGGACATTACTCATGGACAGCTCACGTGTTCATGAAGCCTGGGGCTTCTCATCCCGATGGTGTCAGCGGTGACACCGGTCGGGTTCTGCGGTGTCAGCACAGCACACTGGGAGGGTGGTGGGAACCAGTTCTGCCGCTCTGCTGGTGCCTGGAGGACTGAACCTCCCGAGGTTCATTAGGAGAAACAAACATATCAAAGATATCTATTGTGTCAGCACAGTCTAGAAGACAACAATGGGGTGATAACATGTCAGCTGACTCAGCCCATAGTTCCCTCATTATGATAGATAAATCCCCGGAGCCGGATGTCCAACACAATGCCCCCAATAGCCCGTCCCGAACCTCGGTGGGAAGGAAATGGATTTGTTTTGTACACATTCACTGATCCGGGATAAAACAATAAATATTTAGTTTTGTGTAAATATGAAATATTGCACATGTAGTCTCTGGTCCAGCCAGCAGGTGGAGCTGCTGTCTCCTTTTCACATTATTATCATGAGGACTTTTTTAGCCGTGACCAAATGTTATAAAACTCAGAGTGGTGACTCCGCCCCTTTGGGGAGGGATCAGGTGGAGGTTTCAAGCAGAAAAAGGGAGCTGCAAAGCAAGTTTTATATTCTATATATATCGATGTTGATATATTCAATGTTGATTTGCGTATTCGGTGAATGTGATAACACAGCAATGTAGAAATTGCCCCCCATGGAAGCACAATGAACTCTTGTCATCCCCTCCCCCTCCCCTGCTGTGAGGTGGATGGAAACCTGAACAATGAACTCCTCTTATTTGCTCCCATTTAGAAAGACCTTTGCTGTATCAGTTCCATATAACAAGTGCCTGCTGATCCTGCCAGAAATCTTGTCAGCTCATCACTTCCTGTGCTCTCTGCCTCTGATGGCTAATATTAAATTGTTCCCGATTCTCTCCTTGGACTATAGAACACCTCCCCTGTGTTATGGAGATTTGGTGTTCTGTAGTCCGGTACCAGGATCACTCTAGGACAGGATCACCGGGTACAGCCCCATTCACACAGCCGCAGAGGGCCGTACATCACCGGGGATCTGCATGTTCCTGCAGCTGGTGTGGGCACAGCATGGAAGGGCAGTATATGGGCACAGCGGGGGAGGGCAGTATATGGGCACAGCGGGGGAGGGCAGTATATGAGCAAAGCGGGGAAAGGCAGTATATGGGCATAGTATAGGAGGGCAGTATATGGGTAAGGGGGGTAGTATATGGGCACACGGGGGAGGGCAGTATATTAATATGGGGAGGAGGGCAGTATATTGGCACAGCATGGAAGGGCAGTATATATGTACGGGGGGAGGGCAGTACATAGGCACAGCATGGAAGGGCAGTATATGGGCACAGTATAGGAGGGTAGTATATGGCACAGCATGGAAGGGCAGTATATGGGCACAGCGGCGGAGGGCAGTATATGGGCACAGCGGCAGAGGGCAGTATATGGGCACAGCGGCAGAGGGCAGTATATGGGCACAGCGACGGAGGGCAGTATATGGGCACAGCGGCAGAGGGCAGTATATGGGCACAGCATGGGAGGGCAGTATATGGGTAAGGGGGGAGGGCAGTATATGGGTAAGGGGGAGGAGGGCAGTATATGGGCACAGCATGGAACGGCAGTATATGGGCACAGCATGGAAGGGCAGTATATGGGCACAGCATGGAAGGGCAGTATATGGGCACAGTATAGGAGGGCGGTATATGGGTAAGGGGGGCATTATATGGGCACATGGTGGAGGGGCAGTATATGGGTACGGGGAGGAGGGCAGTATATTGGGCACAGCATGGAAGGGCAGTATATGGGTATGGGGGAGGGCAGTATATGGGCACAGTGGGGGAGGACAGTATATGGACACAGAAATAGAAAGGCAGTATATGGGCACAGCATGGAGGGCAGCAACTGGGCACAGCAGGGGAGGGCAGTATGTGGGCACAGCATGGAAGGGCAGTATATGGGCACAGCAGGGAAAGGCAGTATATGGGCATAGTATAGGAGAGTGGTACATGGGTAAGGGGGGCAGTATATGGGTACGGAGAGGAGGGCAGTATATGGGCACATCATGGAAGGGCAGTATATGGGTACGGGGGAGGGCAGTTCATGGGCACACAGGGGAGGGCAGTACATGGGCACAGCATGGAAGGGCAGTATATGGGCACAGCGGGGAAAGGCAGTATATGGCCATAGTATAGGAGGGTGGTATATGGGTAAGGGGGCAGTATATGGGTACGGGGGGAGGGCAGTATATGGGCACAGTGGGGGAGGGCAGTATATGGGCACAGCATGGAAGGGCAGTATATGGGCACAGCATGGAGGGGCAGTATATGGGTACGGGGAGGAGGGCAGTATATGGGCACAGCATGGAAGGGAAGTATATGGGGAGGGCAGAACATGGGCACAGTGGGGGGCAGTACATGGGCACAGCATGGAAGGGCAGTATATGGACACAGTATAGGAATAGGCAGTCAGTCTATAGAAGGGGGGGTCAGTGATGGGGGGGAAGGGGGTGTCCGTCTATAGAAGGGGGGGATCAGTGATGAGGGGGGTGTTAGTGATGAGGGGGGATGTCAGTCTATAGAAGGGGGGGATCAGTGATGAGGGGGGGGTGTCAGTCTATAGAAGGGGGGGATCAGTGATGGGGGGTGTCAGTCTATAGAAGGGGGGGGAATCAGTGATGGGGGGTGTCAGTCTATAGAAGGGGGGGGATCAGTGATGAGGGGGGGTTTCAGTCTATAGAAGGGGGGGGGATCAGTGATGGGGGGGGGGGTGGCAGTCTATAGAAGTGGGGGGATCAGTAATGGGGGGCAGTCTATAGAAGGGGGGGATCAGTGATGAGGGGGGGGGTTCAGTTTATATAAGGGGGGGAAATCAGTGAAGAGGGGGGGTGTCAGTCTATAGAAGGGGGGATCAGTGATGGGGGGGATGTCAGTCTATAGAAGGGGGAGGGGGGATCAGTGATGGGGGGGGGGTGTCAGTCTATAGAAGGGGAGGGATCAGTGATGAGGGGGGGGGTTCAGTTTATAGAAGGGGGGGATCAGTGATGGGGGGTGTCAGTCTATAGAAGGGGAGGGATCAGTGATGAGGGGGGGTGTCAGTCTATAGAAGGGGGGGATCAGTGATGAGGGGGTGTCAGTCTATAGAGGGGGGTGTCAGTCTATAGAAGGGGGGGGGATCAGTGATGAGGGGGAGTGTCAGTCTATAGAGGGGGGGGGGAATCAGTGATGAGGGGTAGTGTCAGTCTATAGAAGGGGGGGGGGAATCAGTGATGAGGGGTAGTGTCAGTCTATAGAAAGGGGGGGGGGATCAGTGATGAGGGGGAGTGTCAGTCTATAGAAGGGGGGGGATCAGTGATGAGGGGGTGTCAGTCTATAGAGGGGGGTGTCAGTCTATAGAGGGGGGGGTAGTGGTGGGGGGATCAGTGATGAGGGGGAAGGGGGTGTCAGTCTATAGAAGGGGGGGGATCAGTGATGAGGGGGGTGTCAGTCTATAGAGGGGGTGGTAGTGGTGGGGGATCAGTGATGAGGGGGGGTGTCAGTCTATAGAGGGGGGGGGGATCAGTGATGGGGGGTGTCAGTCTATAGAGGGGGGGTAGTGGTGGGGGGATCAGTGATGAGGGGGGGGTGTCAGTCTATAGAAGGGGGGATCAGTGATGGGGGGTGTCAGTCTATAGAAGGGGGGGGGATCAGTGATGAGGGGGTGTCAGTCTATAGAGGGGGGGATCAGTGATGGGGGGTGTCAGTCTATAGAGGGGGGGGTAGTGGTGGGGGGATCAGTGATGAGGGGGAAGGGGGTGTCAGTCTATAGAAGGGGGGGGGATCAGTGATGAGGGGGTGTCAGTCTATAGAGGGGGGGTAGTGGTGGGGGGATCAGTGATGAGGGGGGAAGGGGGGGGGATCAGTGATGGGGGGTGTCAGTCTATAGAAGGGGGGTAGTGGTGGGGGGATCAGTGATGAGGGGGAAGGGGGTGTCAGTCTATAGAAGGGGGGGGATCAGTGATGGGGGGGTGTCAGTCTATAGAAGGGGGGGGGATCAGTGATGGGGTGGTGTCAGTCTATAGAAGGGGGGGGTCACTGATGGGGGGTGTCAGTCTATAGGGGGGGGTCACTGATGGGGGTGTGTGTCAGTCTATAGAGGGGGGGAGGGGGATACTCACCCCGCACAGGAGCGGGTCACCAGCCTCCTCACATGCAGCATGACTCCAGGATGTGTCCGGGTGTTCTCACCTTCTCTAGGCACCCTAGGGGGGAGGAGCCTGGCATGTAACACCGCTCCCTGTTGGTTGGATGAGGGGAGGGGGCGGGGAGTAGTAGACAGTCCGGATAATATAATGATGATAATTTATATATCGGGGAGATGAGGGGAGGGGCTGGCAGGCGTCCTCTTCTCTGATAGGTGGGAGGGTACAGAGGACAGGCTGTGGATTGGTCGGATCTCTCTGTTCTCCTTCACAGCATACAATGTATCAGATAAGGAAATGTCAGCAGCCGACCAATCACAGAGCTCCTTTCTCTGACCGCTCAGTCTCGGACTGAACCATTATACAGATGGGGGGGTTATGTAATGGATTGTCCTCTGTTTTCTCTGTACCCCGGATTTATCATTGTATATCTTTATCTGACTTTTATATAAGACACGGACCGCCCATCCTGCCCGCCCGGTGAGGAATGGGGGGGGGGGGGGGTGAAGGGATCGGTATGTGGGACAACCAAAGGCTGGTACGTGTGCAGCCAATCACAGGGGATCCTGGGGAGTTTCTAACCAATGGGAAAGCTGGTTAGGGGAGACGCCCTCGTTTGCTGCCAGTGCTGTGCAGATAAGGGGAGGGGCGGTAGGGGGCGCTGTGTGGCAGCACATGGAGGGGGCGTGTCTGATGGTGCAGTGTATAGGAGATACATTGTATCTTATGTAAAGTGTTACATTGTGTGTACAATCATGTGACTATTATATATGACTAGAATAATAATATAATAATATATCAAATAAAATATATAATAATATACTAAAATAATATAATAATCAAATATAAATATAATAATAAACTATAAATATAATAATATAAGGGCCCATTCACACCACAAAAAGGGCATGCACTGCGTGTTTTTTTCATACATTTGCACGCATTTGATGCATTTCTATGTGCATTTCACGCGGTATTCCATCTGCGTTTGTCCTTTGAGGTCACTTCCTTCTTTCTTTGGGCTCCTATGTGCGGTTGTGCGTTTTTTGGTGGCGTGTTGTACTATTTTTTTTTTTTTGCCCTGTAAGCTCCGGTTCACACCAAATGCCGGTCAGTGCGTTTTCATGTGCGGCTTTCCGACATCTGTGCGACTTCATGCGCGGATGTCAATGAGAGTCGCACATGAAATCGACAAAAAGCAGGAACCTTTTCAAAGTCGGTGCAAGTCGGAGTCGCACTGATTTGAACGGTTCCATAGCCACAAATAGGATGCGACTTTGATCTGTCAGATCTCATGACAAGTGGCACCGATGGGAACTAATCCCAGAGGATATTCTGCACTTTGGACTGTCTGTTCACTTAGAAGACCGTCAACAATGCATTGCATCCCCCTCCATCAGTGTGAATGGACCCCTGAGGAGCGGAGATCACACTGACCACCCATCTCTCTCATCACCTGCAGACCAGGAAAGATTGGGGGGAGTAGTGATTGGACGATGACAATCGGCACCTTTTCCATACCCCTTCAATAAAAAAAATAAACATAAAAGCTGGGGGGGGTCCTTGGCACCTATGTATATGACCATAGGTGTGTCCACCGCAAAGCTTAAACACATTTGCTTGCTTGCTTGCGTGCGTGCGTGTGTGTGTGTGTGTGTGTATATATATATATATATATATATATATATATATATATATATATATATATATATATATATATATAATCTCGACAGTCTCAGTAGAGCGGTGGGTGGAGTCATAATTGCAGATTGTTGTCAGTAGGGCAGTGGTTTTTTATTTTTTTTTATTTTTTTTTTTAGGATTTATTTTTAATTTTTTAGCAGAAAAAAAAAACTGAATATTTTTTCATTTGGTGAAATATCAGGGGTCTAAACAGGAACAATATGCGATACACAGAGTGGGTAGGTTGTGCCCAGGCACACCTGGCACACCCTGTGCACACCCCTATGTTTATGACTGTAATCTGTGAACGTCGGGATAAGCAAATATTGTCTAAATACAAGAAAAATGTGTTAGAATTTGATTATTGGCGACCTTTGTGCACTTCTTCAGATCTGTGCAATAATCCACCATGAACTACTATTGCACCTTCTTCTGTGTGGGCGTTTCCTGTATATTTATAATCGTGAAATTCAGGATCAGCAAATCTCGTCTAAATCCATTCATCATGTGTGATCTTTGTGTTATCCTCTCAGATCTGTGCAGTCATCCAGTGTGAGACTTCCTGTAATAAAGACCGCCCAGTGCTGATCTCTCTCCTTGTGCAGGGGGACTGGTCATGTCTCCGCCCCCTCTTGTTGTTTTCTGTAGTGGGTGGAGCCTGCTAGGCCCCATCCCACCTCTGTGTTCTCTATGATATAAGGTGACTGTAATTTTACAAGGAAATATCTGGGTTTGAAAAAAGCATTTGATGCACAGAAAGTGGATTTATCTGGGGCAGGAGAAGCGGCTGCCCGGGGCACTGTGGTATCATGTGAGGAGGGAGGGGGATTTGTGTTGAGAAGGGGAATTTGGGGGATGGCAGAGGGTCAAATTTTTTTTTTTTTTTTTTTTTTAGGGAGGTGTTCTAGGAGTAGTAATTTGGGGCGGGATTTATGTTGGGAGGGGGGAATTGGGGAGTTTCTGCTATAAAAGTAATATGGTAGAGAGGAAATATATGTTTATATTTTATTTTTGGGGGGTGGGGGGCTTGTTCTAGTAGGGATGATTGAAGGAATGGAAATTGGGGGGGAGGGGGTGTCCGTGCTAGGATAGGATATTAGGGGAGGGGAATTTGGAGTGGGGGGATTTGTGCTTGGAGGGGAAATTTGAGGAGTAGAGGATTAGTGGTGCTAGGAAGGCGATTTCTTCTTTTTTTTGGGGGGGTGTGGGGGGGGGGAATTTGTGATGGGGGCAGATTTGTACTGGAGGGAGAGGGAATTTATGCTCAGGGGGTAAGCATGCAGATTGGTTTTTGATTTTCTTTTTTTTGGGGGGGAGGTGGGAGACTTTTGCCTGACATATAATGCTCATACATCTTGGAGGGGCGCAATTTGGCATGTTTGCCCCAGGCTCTAGATGACCTTGTCTCAGAAACTGGGCATGATGTAACTTATGCACAGCACAGTGTACATTCCAAAGAAGAGACACAGCATGTCTAATATATATATATATATATACACACACACATATATACCGGGTCTCCAGCCTGCAATTGTGTACTCTCTGTATAAGGGACAACCATGATCAATGGCAATGCTGGCTGTGATCCTCAGATAGAGATACCCACCTGGGGTTAGGTACACATCAGTGCCTTCGCTGCAGGGGGAGGGGAGGGGGGGTTCACTTGAACAGGCTGCTGTACCTGCAGGAAACCATCTCTGATCCTTTTCTGGAACCACACGGTGCTTTTGCACATTTCCATGCATGGGGAGAAACCAAACAATCCCCCCCTGGGGTGAGACGTTTGTTCTTCTCTTACAACCCCCCCCTCCCCCCCAATTGTCTATTAAATGCTAATTGCAGTGATCCTCATTATGGGGGTCCGCGCCATTGTGAATGATGACTGTTGTTGGTTTTCACTATTGTGTGAAGTCATTGAACTGCCAGGCAGATAACAAGGCAGATAAATGGTGAGTGTAACCAACAATGATCTCCTATCTGATCTTCAGTTTGTTAAACACCCCAAATGGGATTGTTTGCTTTTATCTCATTTAAAAAAAAAAAAAAAAAAAACACACACCTGTTAGCTGGGCTACACTTCTATCATTTACATTGTTCTCAGCTATCCACGAGGACAACAGCACAACAAACACTATGTTATAGAGCAGTGGTCTCCAAACTGTGGCCTGGATGCGGCCCTTTGCTTGCCTTTATCTGGCCCTTACGGCACTATTCCTCCCACTGATACCAATGATGGGGCACTATTCCTCCCACTGATACCAATGATGGGGCACTATTCCTCCCACTGACACCAATAATGGGGCATTTCTCCTCCCACTGATGGGACACTATTCCTCCCACTGATACCAATGATGGGGCACTATTCCTCCCACTGACACCAATGATGGGGCACTATTCCTCCCACTGACACCAATGATGGGGCACTATTCCTCCCACTCACACCAATAATGGGGCACTATTCCTCCCACTGATACCAATGATGGGGCACTATTCCTCCCACTGACACCAATGATGGGGCACTATTCCTCCCACTGACACCAATGATGGGGCACTATTCCTCCCACTCACACCAATAATGGGGCACTATTCCTCCCACTGATACCAATGATGGGGCACTATTCCTCCCACTGACACCAATGATGGGGCACTATTCCTCCCACTGACACCAATGATGGGGCACTATTCCTCCCACTGACACCAATGATGGGGCACTATTCCTTCCAATGACACCAGCAATAGGGCACTATTTCTCCCATTAAAACCAGTGATGGGGTATTGCTTCCTCCCATTGACAGCATGGCATTTCTAGTCCGTCCGTCCGGTTAACTGCCCTTTGTTTAGAAAGTTTGGAGACCCCTGTTATAGAGAGTGGAGGTGTTCTGTAGTCCTTTACCATGGAGACTACACCACTCCTCTATAGGATACAGCAAGTGAGTGTTGTCACCCCAGGACAGGAAGTGTGTTACTGGTCATAATGGGATAGTATGGTGCTTTTGGTGAATGTACCCAGAGTTCAGCTTCAAGGGTAACACGGCTTGTACTTCCTTTCAAGTACCAAATTTGGGTTGATTGGAGATTTATAGTATAGGAACCTCCCAAACCTGTATCGGGGGGGCTGCAAACCAGGAACTCCACTCTCTGTGACTTTACACGGGATGATTGCGTTCCATTGTTTGACACTTCATTTTTGTCTTGTAATATTACACAGAGGTGTGTATGTGTGGCCAAGTCTTTGGAAGGATTAGAGCCCCTGGCGGGTTTTACTGCAGTCGGAGATTGTCCTCAGGACAGGCTCACCATTCACTTTACAATCTGACCTACAGCATTGTGTGGCTTACATGAAGAGCCTGAGCATTGGTTTGTACGAAAAGTGTATGACCATACAACCAATACTCAGGCTCTTCACGTAAGCCACACAATACTGCAGGGCCAGTATAAGGAAGTGCAACAGCCCCACCTGGGACTCCAACCAGGCCACGCCCCCAAAAGTGTTTCACTCCACCCCTGGAGCTTAGTCATAAGGACAGGGAGTCTCCATCCCCATGACTAAGCTCCAGGGGCGGAGCGAAACGTGTTGGGAGGCGTGGCCTGGTTGGAGCCCCAGGCGATGCTGTTGCACTTCCTATTACCGGACCTGCAGCATTGTGTGGCTTACATAAAGAGTGAGCATTTCATCCAATCAGTGTACATTTTAGAGAAAAAAAAAAAAAAGGAAAGAGAAGACAACACAAGTTCCAGAGTTTTGGCATTTATTGAAAGTTTTCTTTTTTAACAAAGATAAAAGTACCAAATCCCCATCAAAGGCTGTCCTATACCAGGGTGACACAACAAGACATCCCCACCAATGACTGCCCTACACATGGGGGAGGGGAGGGGGGGGTGCAACAAATCATCCCCACCAATGACTGCCCTACACATGGGGGAGGGGAGGGGGGGTGCAACAAATCATCCCCACCAATGACTGCCCTACACATGGGGGAGAGGAGGGGGGGGGGTGCAACAAATCATCCCCACCAATGACTGTACTATGGGGGGGGGGGGGCGGGCAACAAGACATCCCCACCAGCGACTATCCTACATAGGGGTGCAACAAGACATCCCCAACCAATGACTGCTCTACATTGAGGGGGAGCAACAACACTTTTCTATACAATATTGTGCAGCCGCTGCCCCCGCCAGAGAGCGGATGTATCTATCTATACCCCCCCAACAATAGAGATACTGATAAGCTGAAGGACAAGGTGAATAAAACTGAACAAATAATATAACCAATGACATACATCCTGTACAAACCCCCCTCCCCCATACACTCTATATACACACACAAGACACAGGAAACCAATGTATACACATATAGGGATCTGTTTGGCTTTAATGAAGAATTCTGGGAATAATCATTGGAAAGGACAATGGGAGGTAAGGGCACCGAGATGATTGCAATGACTCAAAATCCCTCCACTCACCTCCCAAAGTCCTTTTCAGTAGACTAATCCCGGAGTTCCCCTTTAAGTGCTGTGGTGGGGGTTGGTGGTTTGACACAAGTCATCAATCTTCACCATTCTGACATGGCGTTGGGGGCGGGACAGAGATAATAAAATGTGTTAATAATCTTTATAGCCATATATATATATATATATATATATATATATATATATATATATATATATATATATATATATTCTATATATCTATACAGGCTCAATAAATATGCATGGTTTGTGTGCGGCCAGCAGCTCTGCATTTAATGTCTGCCGGCGGCAGAAAAACGGATCTTAAAGAGCCGGCAAGTTTCCTAAAACCGGAGCAGATGGACTGTGAAGCATCTCTGCATAGCAGCCAATCAGCTTCCACCTTCAGCTTGTTCACTTTAAGCTTTGAAAATTAAAAAGAAGCGGATTGGTTGCCATGGACAGCCGCTCCAGTTTTAGGGCCGGTTCACCCCACAGACACGCAGTCCGGGTGCGTTTCTGAATGCGTGTTTTTGATGTGTTCCTAAATAAGGAAATGTGCGTTCCAGTGTATTTTTGATTTTTTTTTATGTATATTTATAGTATAAATATATACTATTTAGTATTTACTATATTGATGATTGAGTTTTTACTACATTCCAGTTCAGTGCAAAAAAAAAAAAAAAAATGCAGCATGTTCTGCTTATCTTTTTCTTCTGGAACTGACCGCAGTGGTGTGACCTTTGACATTGGAAACCATATGACCTAATATCCAACAGGGATGCACCGATACCAGATTACTTTTTTTAAATCAGCCAGTACGAGTACTGATACTTTCGGTCAAGTAGGCGCCAATACCTTTGCGGTGCGATTTGAGCCCATACGAAAAAGTGAATGGGCTCAAATCGTACTGCAAACACTCGCATAGGATTGGAACAGAAATGCGGTGCGATTCCCAACACTGCTCCTGTGTGAACCCAGGCCGAAGTCACCATGACAAGCCTAGGTTAACACAGGAGTGGTGCGGGGGAAACCGCGTGCGATTCAAAAAGGAAATCACACTGTATTCCTGTTCAAATTGCAAGTGATTGTTTGCAGTGCGATTTGAGCCTGTTTATTTATTTATTTTTTTTATGGGCTCAAATTGCACCATAAAAGGTATCGGTGCCTTTGCATGAGTACTTGTGCAACCAGACTATCCAAACTAAAAAAAAAAAAAAACGCACTGGACTGCATGTTCTGTGAACCGGCTATTAGTAAGTTCCCCTCTAAAACAGCTTCTGGCAATTACTTGCAATCGAGTTTTGCGATTTCCCAGTGGCTCAAAAATTGCCAGACGGGGGAGGGGGGGGGGTCAATAATCGCTGCACAGCTGGTTGCAGGATCTGTGAAGGGACAAAGGTCTACGTTCTCTGACCTGGGATAATCATTAATATATTACAAATAGAATGAGACAGAGACCTAAAAAAGGTAACAGAAATAAAATGTATATAGAAGACATCGGACATCACGTCGTCAAAAAAGAAAAAAAAAAAAAAAAAAAAACAAAACAAAAAAATACAAAACAAAACAAGAAACACAAACACACACAAATAAGGATTTCTCTTTGTTGGTTCGGTTCTTACATTCTCCAGTGTCAGTCTACAATTTATTTTATTTTTTTTGGATACAAAGAAACAACCAATAGAATTGGTCACAGATGATGCAAATGTTTCACATTTTCAATGTTTTTTTTGCTTTCACAATTCCCGCCCATAAAAGGCGGAGCTTCATACAGTAAATTATGGAGAAGGACAATCCCGTATCTGCTGCTGACATTTAAAATCTAACAATATAAAAATAACTTTTTTTCTTTTTTTTTTGTAAGAGTTTTGTAGATGGACCCGTAAAGAGTTTATTGAGCCGTGCGTTTGAATGTCGCTTCAGACATGCTGAGACTTTTAGTTCCTCCGCTGTTTCCTGATCTCTCTCTCTCTCTCACACGGGAAGTTTTAATTTCTCACTAAATTGCATTTGTGTAAAATATTTTTTAATAAATAGGATAAAAGGAGGAAGCAACAGAGATGGGGTACCGTGAGAAATAAAGATCTTCCCGCGTACGAACGTTTTCCCGCACGCGGCTCAATAATCTCTTTACAGCAGGAAATCTGCACACATCCTCAGATGATCGATTCCTCCTGTCCCCAGACTTCATTCATGCCTTATCTATGGATTTATAACATGGTGCCGGAATACTGAGTGGAGAGAAAAAGTGTTAGAAAAAACATTTTTTTTCTTTTTTTTTAAAAAGATTTTGTTCACAAAAATAGAATATACACGATTTCATTTATAAATAGAATTAAGCTTATAGAGAACCCCTCCCCCCCACAGATAACATTTATTATTCGTAACTTTTCAAGTCTTTGCTTGTTCCCAATGAGCCACCAGAAAACAGCGCCAAGCGCTGCGTACATGCAAGTATTATTATCCCACTCACCACCCTTTTGTTACATATGTACACCCCCCTGCTGGGCACTGTACCGCTAAATACCAGCCAATCGGGCCGTTCCATTGGGGCTTTCCTGAAAAGCCCACCAAAACTGACCAATCAGCAGCAAGCTTTTTCCTGGTCTTCTGCAAAGAAGCCATACAGAGCCCAGGGCAAGTCACCCAACCAATAAATGACATATCGGTCATCGGACGTTACTAAAATGACTTTAGATTTTAGCGATTCCTTCCACAAGTAAATTAGGGAAATCAAGAGCCAGCTTTAAATTAGGGAAGCTTTTCTTATTACCGTCACCCCCTTTATGAGGGTCGCCCCACCACCTACGTCTGCAGGACCCCCAATCAGTGATCCAGTTTGATGCTCTCCTTCCGTTATCATCACAATACAAAAGTTTCTACACCCGCTGGAAAGAATCTTTAATATGCTGTAAAATAAGTTTATTTTTTCCATATTATGTTAAAGGGGAACTTCGGTATTTTTTTCATTTTTCTATCTAATAAATCTTCTGCTTTTGTTGCTATTTTAACTTTGGATAGTAAAACATTTTTTTTTTTCTGACAGTAAATCCCTTATACAGCCCACTTCCTGTTTCTTGTCTGGTTACTGGCCTAGGCCAGTGATGGCGAACCTTGGCACCCCAGATGTTTTGGAACTACATTTCCCATGATTTTCATGCACTCTGCAGTGTAGTTGAGCATCGTGGGAAATGTAGTTCCAAAACATCTGGGGTGCCAAGGTTCGCCATCACTGGCCTAGGCTCATGTCCTCATGGACAGCTCTCACCCTCGTGAGAGTTTGCCAGGAAGGGAGTGGGGATAAGTGATAAGAGGGCCAATGAGAGCTGCATAGTTGGAGGTGTGCCTCTGTGTAAATCCAGGAAGTCAACAGGCAGCAGCTTCAGCTGCCCACAGTTAAAGTGGCTGCAGCCAGACTCAGTGGAGGGAGATTTCTGCAGCATATTTGGCAAGTACAGAATCACAGTATATATAAAATAATATGCAAAGTGGTTGGAGGGAAGATTCAGAATGGCAAAGAGGTTTTTAATTACAAATTATGTGACCGACTGCAGTTCCTCTTTAAATACAAATGGGCATAAGATCACTGTAACAGCTGATACAGTATGTACATACAGCAAAATAGGCCATTGATGACGCTACCCAGGCCGGGATACATATGTGCTATTAGAACGCTTGGCTTTGTCCATGCCAAAACCTAGAACTGGAATAAATCCAATGCATTTTGATTTCAAAATGCGTCAGTTCCATTCCAATTCAGGGCTTTGCCATGGACAAGCCAAGAGTTATATTAGTGCATATGTACCCCCTGGCCTGGGTCGTGTCATAAATGGGCTATTTTCAAGTCTATACATACTGTATCAGCTAAAAAATTGATCTTATGTCCACTTTTTATTTTGATTTGTTATTATGGTTTTGTTTCTTATGCCCACTGTAAGTAAAAAGATTGATATTATGTTAAAAGATTTTTTTTGCCTCTAAAACCCCATAGGAATGGAAACGTTGTATTGTATTAGATAAATGGGGGATGATGGCAAATTACCACATTGTGCCACCTCTGCATCTCTAGTATGTTTACCTCCATTACCATGGCTGCCCACCCCCACCCCCACCTCACAGATATGGGTCCGAGAGCATAAACTGGAATAGAAAAGGAGAATTCAATAAATCAGAACTCGCCCTAGAGGAAGTGGCCTTTCATAGTCTGGATCACTGGATGGTCATCAAGCTGCTTGACGCAGATGGGCACCCCCACCTAGGCGCGGATGGGCATCCCACCTTCTAGTTGGTTCTCTGGTTTAAAGTAAAAAAAAAAAAAAAAAAAAGTGCCATATTTTGGGGAATACACCAGATTTGGGAAGACGTATTTCCAGCCTATTTGCAAAAACTCCCCCAAACATTTCCCAGGGGACTTCTTCATGACCGTTTTTAGACTCAGAGTATCGTGTTTTCCCACCATACACATCCTCCATCTTATGCTCTATAACAGTCAACTCAAACACCACAGTTCCAGTCCCCCCACATATATATATATATATAAAAAAAAAAAAAAAAGTATAATAAAACAGTCTTTATAATCGCCTACAAAATATGTCAATATGACATGTCTGTTACAAAATACAAAAAGAAGTATTTACAAGTCTGCTGAAACACAAGAGATCTGCAGCATTTTATCAAACAACTTGCAACCCCAGCAGGTTTTTGGTAAGTTTTGTGACTAAAACAAAAAAAACAAAACAAAAAAAACAAAAAAAAAAAAAAAAAGAGCCCTATTTACATGAGCAAAGGGGATAAGGGGATGGTATTTACACCCTTCCACCACTAGAGGGGGCATTTGGTAAAACTGCAAAAAGCATGCAACAGATTTTGGTTCTCAAGTGCGTTTATTGCAGAGGGAACCCTCAGATTGACTATAAACATCGTATCAATTATATGAGTTACAGTGAATAAATATAGAACTTGTAAAGTTAGAAAAAAAAAAAGTAATTTTTTCATATTTTTCTTTTTTATTGTCCTCATCCTAAAGGCCATACTGAACAATCCCTTTAGAGCAGATGAAGTAAACATTGGCATGTCCTTGTCAGGGAGATTTTCATTTCCTCCCCCGTGATATGCATCACCTGGACAGGAAGTGAGGGGAATCTTCCCAATGGGGACACAAAATGCTGGTTTTGGCTGGATCCCCCCCCCCTGTACTTTAGTGACACATTAGCCCAATGGGTGACCAGCACCATCTACAGGAGAGTACAATACTATATTGTCAGAAAAAAAAAATGAATTCTTTTTTAAATGGTTATTATGTATTTGGAACTCTAATAAGAGTTGTAGTCAGAAGTATCTGAGACGATCCCACTAGTAAAGTTCCATCGAACACAAAAAAAGGACAAAAGTGCTAGCGAAATGCAAAGCTGAATTTTGCATGAAAATGCCGCAACATGCGCAGTTTTACCAAGCCCCGCCCCCTGCGGTCTACAAAGGGCATTCTGCTTTGGCTACGCGAGAGAGAGAGAGAGAGAGAGAGAGAGAGGCCAGCTGATTAATGATGGGGGGGAGGGGAGTTTAATGAAACGATAGAAGGCCACCAAAGGTAAGAAAAAAAATAAATAGGCCCTACAAATTCTACTTCTTTATATACAGAAATGGCTTTAAAGTCCAAACTAAGCAGGGAGCAGCATAGAGCGAGTGAGAACTTCCCAATAATACGAGTGATGGAGATGTGCACAGTGTAGTAAATCTGAGTCACACCTGACCACCGGGGGGCGTCTTTCTGTGCAGCTTCAGGAACCCATTCACACTATGGCGCTGCAGTTACCGCAACACAATTGGCATCCATTTCCGCTGTGCCAGTCATTAAGAAGGCCAACCCAACGCACTAAGACAACAGGCATGCACTGCAGTGTGTACAGCGCACCATAGGGACTTGCCTTCCGAATACTGCAACACATTTCAGATTGTTGGGGCGTTTTGATGGCCTGTTATTTTTCAATAGGTGTTCATGCATTATAGAAAAGGAAAATGGGCCCCAACATACTGGCACTGAAAGACGCCTTCTGATTGGCTGCCATGGTTTACTGAACTTTATAGGCTGCTCCAGACATTAGAAAGCTGGGACGTCGTATCCTCCAACCTAGTGGTTCTCAACCCTGTCCTCAAGTACCCCCAAACAAGCCATGTTTGCGGGTTTTCCTTTATCTTGCACAGGTGCTTTAAATCAGAGTTCATGGCTTGGTATTTTGGACAACTATTTTATCTCCAAAAACAGAAATTTAAAACAGAAATTGCCAAAACATGGCCTGGTGGGGGTACTTGAGGACAGGGTTGAGAACCACTTGTATTTAGTAATTATGGATTCAGGCCAAAGCAGATCTATTGTCTTGTATATGGCGGTGTGGATCTGTCCAATGTGCAGAGAATCACACCGTTCGTGAACTTAGATATGACTCGTAATGAATCAGTCTTTTGCTTGGCCTGAATCTCTAGAGTTATGTCTGTTATGGGCTGTGAGGATACATTGTCTCAGGGGTCCTACTACCCATACGATGCCCAAGACAAGGCGTCGGCGGTGGAGCTCCAAGACAAGGCGTCGGCGGTGGAGCTCCAAGACAAGGCGTCGGCGGTGGAGCTCCAAGACAAGGCGTCGGCGGTGGAGCTCCAAGACAAGGCGTCGGCGGTGGAGCTCCAAGACAATCGTTGATACATTTTCTCAGGGGTCCTACTAGCCATACAATGCATCGGTGGTGGAGCTCCAAGACAACTGTTGATACATTGTCTCAGGGGTCCTACTGCCCATACAAAGTCTCAGAGCGCCAACTGAGGATACATTGGCTCACAGCCTCTACTTTGTCTCAGGGGTCCAGCCGCCGATTCATTATCTCAGGGGTCCAACCGCCGATTCATTATCTCAGGGGTCCAACCGCCGATTCGTTATCTCAGGGGTCCAACCGCCGATTCATTATCTCAGGGGTCCAACCGCCGATTCATTATCTCAGGGGTCCAACCGCCGATTCATTATGTCAGGGGTCCAACCGCCGATTCATTATATCAGGGGTTCAACCGCCGATGTAAAGTACAGAAACCATAGCGTTAGGATTTTTGCACTGACTGCCAGCAGTCCTTTGCATGGATAAAGTAGTACTATAGTAGGTGTAAAAATGGGAGAGCGGAACAAACTAATGTTACGTAACGAGAATCTTACGATTTCAAAGTTTTAAAGACAAGACACGAGTTAAACCCAAAGCGGACATTTCAGTCTTGCACCACCACCATAAAAGTGTACCTGTCTCTTATGCTCTATAGCAGGGGTCTCCAAACTTTCTCAACAACGGGCCAGATTACTGTCCATCAGACTTTGGGGGGGCCGGACTGTGACCATTGCAAGTAAAAAAAATGTCCCAGCATCAGTGGGAGGAGCTGTGCACCATTGTTGGTGTCAATGGGAGGAGCTGTGCACCATTGTTGGTGCCAGTGGGAGAAATTTTGACCCTTCGTTGGTGTCAATGGGGGAATTATGCTCCATCATTGGTGTGAGAGGATGAAATATTTTCCTGAGGGCTGGGGAAAAAAAAAAAAAAAAAAAGAAAGGAAAAAAAAAAAAAAAGAAAAAAAAAAGAAAAAAAAAAAAGCAAAAAAGGGCCACATCCAGCCCCTGGGCCACAGTTTGGAGACCACTGTATAGTATTGGCCAGTTTGCATGAAACCATTAAATTGTCCAATCAAATCAGCAGCTAGCATTGCACTGATCTTCTATAGACCAATTTGTCGCCACCATTGTATAACCAGATGTGTGTGGTTTTTATACAAGTTTTGTGTTGACCTTTTGAAAAATATTAAGAAAAGAAATGCTGCAACATGGCATTTACTTTTTTTTGTTTTCTGCTTGGCATTCTGTTGGTCCAGCTGAACTGGTGGACTCCTTCAGATTCAGCTTCAGACAAAATGGCCATCTGCATTGATTCCAGGTACACGGGTTCATCTATTATAGACACATTAAGTGTCAGTTCCTAACCCAAGCGCAGCAGACAAAGAAAGCTCTAAATTTTAAGCCTAGTTTACGTTATCGACAAATCACCCGCCGTACACCTCCCCCCCCTCCAATCGTGTACGGCGAACATTCATCCTCATAAGGCAAGCATATTGCATAGTGTCCCCAACCAGTGCCGTCTACAGCCTCCACCCCACAATACAAGCCACCATGTGGTGTGTTCAGCAGCTATGAGGTCCTGGTCATTGTCACTAGTGTTCAGCAGAGAACGCCTATATACATATTTATACTAAAAATTTCACTACGGCCGGATTCCAGCTTCCTTTATGGAAAAGTTTAGCCTGAAACACTGTTGGGGGCTATGAATGTAAAAATCGGGGTTAAGCGTTCACTTATGGCCCAGCCAATGGGCTAAGCTAATTTTCCTAAAAATTAGCTTCCTAATTTTTCTGGCCAGAAGTCTGATGCACCTTTTTTTTTTTTTGGAGAAAATGAACGAAAATTGTCAGTCTTCCTATTATTTCTCATAGGGGCTCCGAAGGATCGTCCTTGCACCCCTGCAGGCCCTCTACTATACCAGTCCACCCCCACATGTCCCTGCAAGATATAATACACAGAGAGAAACATTCTACTTCACGATCAACCAAAAGAGTGAACGATCAGTTTTGGGCCAGAACGACCATCGCTTTTAAAATCCTTCTAATTTTTGTAGTTGAGAGTTGTGTGGGATCAGGTGACGGCACAGTCTAGCCGGGAGGGGGAGCTGTTCCCGGTGAACTTTTTAGGTGGTTTTCTCTTTAGAATGACGGTTTTGGAACGTCGGGCGCTCTGGACTCTCCAATGCTGGAAGCCTGGCCTCTATACAGATTGGTGGCTCAGGAGGGGGAAGGCACATATCAAACAGCACTTGTTTGGTTTTGTTTTTTTGTCTTGAAGAATTCTATTGACAGAATTTTCTGTAGAAGAATAGACATTTACAGCACCAAATAAATGGAGGGAGGTCTGGAGGGCATTCTGGGAATCCTCCAAGATAGTCTCTGATTAGTCCACAATCTCTGCTTTAGGGAAAAAAAAAAAAAAAAAAAAGTGTGTTTTTTTTTTTTATGATAGCGTCCCTTATCAACTGATGGCGCTGTCTCCTTCGCCGTCCTTATCAGACTCGTCCTGCATCTCGTCTGAGTTCCCTGAGTCGCTGCTGGCCACGGAACTTGTGGACGGAGAATTTCTGAAACAAAGAAATGGAAATGTGAGTCCTTTGTATTCCATCTCATATAAAACAATGCAATGCTAGTGAATGGATAGGCAGCGACGTCACCGCTCCCCAGTGAATGGATAGGCAGCGACGTCACCGCTCCCCAGTGAATGGATAGGCAGCGACGTCACCGCTCCCCAGTGAATGGATAGGCAGCGACGTCACCGCTCCCCAGTGAATGGATAGGCAGCGACGTCACCGCTCCCCAGTGAATGGATAGGCAGCGACGTCACCGCTCCCCAGTGAATGGATAGGCAGCGACGTCACCGCTCCCCAGTGAATGGATAGGCAGCGACGTCACCGCTCCCCAGTGAATGGATAGGCAGCGACGTCACCGCTCCCCAGTGAATGGATAGGCAGCGACGTCACCGCTCCCCAGTGAATGGATAGGCAGCGACGTCACCGCTCCCCAGTGAATGGATAGGCAGCGACGTCACCGCTCCCCAGTGAATGGATAGGCAGCGACGTCACCGCTCCCCAGTGAATGGATAGGCAGCGACGTCACCGCTCCCCAGTGAATGGATAGGCAGCGACGTCACCGCTCCCCAGTGAATGGATAGGCAGCGACGTCACCGCTCCCTAGTGAATGGATAGGCAGCGACGTCACCGCTCCCTAGTGAATGGATAGGCAGCGACGTCACCGCTCTCTAGTGAATGGTAAGGCTGTACTCTCATCTTGGTGGTGATGCTGATTTCTAGGTAATGCTACTTTTTCCTTCAGTTATAAATTTGGGTGAAAATACAATTTCTAGTGAAAAGGATAAGCCTCTTTGCAATGTCTCGTGATTGGGGCGGGTTCCATTTTCAGGATTTTTAGCACATTTGCTCCAATGTTGCGGATTCAACCTTCAGGAAAGAACTCATGCCACGGGGAACCCACCCCAATCTTTCAGCACAGTCCCTGTGTATATCCAGACACTGTGACCATCCCCCCCGGTGGTGCCCCTCACCTGCCAACCGATCCCTTTATAAGCCTCCGACACGTCTCCATCTGTACATCCAGCCCCCTCTTCATGCTGCACATTTCCATATATTCGTGGAGATGCCGATTCATGTCGCTTTTTGCCGTCGCCAATTCCAGCTGTAATATGGAAAAAACATCATGCAATGAGCTCTAAAAATTCATCAATAATAATTGTTCTATTGATATTGGCTTTTCGGCATCAATCATTTGCAGTTCATAGTTATTGCAGGACGTACTGCTGATTTTACATCATGTGCAATTCTCACCGGTGGCCATGTAATCAGATAAGATTTGGACCGCCATTCCATAGTAATAATAGTGAGTGCGCTGAAGGGCCTTAAGAACCTCCCATAAGCAACTGAATATTGCAAGTTTGTCTAAAAAAAAAAATAACCAATCACTGCAAAGTGATGTCACCCTAACATGTTTCAGGTGCGGGAGGTGGAAGGGTTAACTAAGGCTTCACATCTCTTTCATGGCCGTTCTATGTGAAATACACATGGGGAAGGGGGAGGGGGAATTCAGTTCTGATTTTCTCCCATATATAACAGTGAGGTCATAGCAATATATTTAGTATCAGGTGGTCTATGATATCGCGGAGCGATTGGCCTCACCTCGATCTGGCCGATGGTTTCCTGATACTCCTTGTCCCGCGTTTTCAGGAACGTTTCCGTCTCCTGGATGAGACTGCCCAGAGTTTCTTCTGGCTACAATATACAGACAATGGAACTGGTAAATACTTTGCAGATAAAAAGATACAATTTACAGCGAGAGATGTATCCAAAACTGAGTTACAAATGAGGAATTCTGCTTTCTAAGGCCTCATGTGCACTGCGGCTGCTAAACGGACGTTCAGAGGCAGTTGGGCATTTTTTTTTCAGCTGCTCCCGATATCTCCTCTGTTATCTTATCAGTACATGTACACAAGATAACATAGAGGAGAGATCGGGGATCCTGTGTACATGTACACAAGATAACATAGAGGAGAGATCGGGGATCCTGTGTACATGTACTGATAATAGAGGAGAGATCGGGGATCCTGTGTACATGTACTGATAATAGAGGAGAGATTGGGGATCCTGTGTACATGTACTGATAAGATAACATAGAGGAGAGATCGGAGATCCTGTGTATATGTACTGATAAGATAACACAGAGGAGAGATCGGGGATCCTGTGTACATGTACTGATAAGATAACATAGAGGAGAGATCGGGGATCCTGTGTACATGTACTGATAATAGAGGAGAGATCGGGGATCCTGTGTACATGTACTGATAATAGAGGAGAGATCGGGGATCCTGTGTACATGTACTGATAAGATAACATAGAGGAGAGATCGGAGATCCTGTGTATATGTACTGATAAGATAACACAGAGGAGAGATCGGGGATCCTGTGTACATGTACTGATAAGATAACATAGAGGAGAGATCGGGGATCCTGTGTACATGTACTGATAAGATAACATAGAGGAGAGATCGGGGATCCTGTGTACATGTACTGATAAGATAACAGAGGAGAGATCGGGGATCCTGTGTACATGTACTGATAAGATAACATAGAGGAGAGATCGGGGATCCTGTGTACATGTACTGATAAGATAACATAGAGGAGAGATCGGGGATCCTGTGTACATGTACTGATAACATAGAGGAGAGATCGGGGATCCTGTGTACATGTACTGATAAGATAACAGAGGAGAGATCGGGGATCCCGTGTACATGTACTGATAAGATAACATAGAGGAGAGATCGGTGATCCTGTGTACATGTACTGATAAGATAACAGAGGAGAGATCGGTGATCCTGTGTACATGTACTGATAAGATAACAGAGGAGAGATGGGGGATCCTGTGTACATGTACTGATAAGATAACATAGAGGAGAGATCGGGGATCCTGTGTACATGTACTGATAATAGAGGAGAGATCGGGGATCCTGTGTACATGTACTGATAAGATAACATAGAGGAGAGATCGGGGATCCTGTGTACATGTACTGATAAGATAACAGAGGAGAGATCGGTGATCCTGTGTACCTGTACTGATAAGATAATAGAGGAGAGATCGGGGATCCTGTATACATGTACTGATAAGATAACATAGAGGAGAGATCGGGGATCCTGTGTACATGTACTGATAAGATAACATAGAGGAGAGATCGGGGATCCCGTGTACATGTACTGATAAGATAACAGAGGAGAGATCGGGGATCCTGTGTACATGTACTGATAATAGAGGAGAGATCGGGGGTCCCGTGTACATGTACTGATAAGATAACATAGAGGGGAGATCGTGGATCCTGTGTACATGTACTGATAAGATAACAGAGGAGAGATCGGGGATCCCGTGTACATGTACTGATAATAGAGGAGAGATCGGGGGTCCCGTGTACATGTACTGATAAGATAACATAGAGGAGAGATCGGGGATCCTGTGTACATGTACTGGTAGGATAACATAGAGGAGAGATCGGGGATCCTGTGTACATGTACTGATAAGATAACATAGAGGAGAGATCGGGGATCCTGTGTACATGTACTGATAAGATAACAGAGGAGAGATCGGGGATCCTGTGTACATGTACTGGTAGGATAACAGAGGAGAGATCGGGGATCCTGTGTACATGTACTGATAACATAGAGGAGAGATCGGGGATCCTGTGTACATGTACTGATAAGATAACAGAGGAGAGATCGGGGATCCTGTGTACATGTACTGATAAGATAACAGAGGAGAGATCGGGGATCCTGTGTACATGTACTGATAACATAGAGGAGAGATCGGGGATCCTGTGTACATGTACTGATAACATAGAGGAGAGATCGGGAATCCTGTGTACATGTACTGATAAGATAACATAGAGGAGAGATCGGGGATCCTGTGTACATGTACTGATAAGATAACAGAGGAGAGATCGGGGATCCCGTGTACATGTACTGATAAGATAACAGAGGAGAGATCAGGGATCCTGTGTACATGTACTGATAAGATAACATAGAGGAGAGATCGGGGATCCTGTGTACATGTACTGATAAGATAACAGAGGAGAGATCGGGGATCCTGTGTACATGTACTGGTAGGATAACATAGAGGAGAGATCGGGGATCCTGTGTACATGTACTGATAACATAGAGGAGAGATCGGGGATCCTGTGTACATGTACTGATAAGATAACATAGAGGAGAGATCGGGGATCCTGTGTACATGTACTGATAAGATAACAGAGGAGAGATCGGGGATCCTGTGTACATGTACTGGTAGGATAACATAGAGGAGAGATCGGGGATCCTGTGTACATGTACTGATAACATAGAGGAGAGATCGGGGATCCTGTGTACATGTACTGATAAGATAACATAGAGGAGAGATCGGGGATCCTGTGTACATGTACTGATAAGATAACAGAGGAGAGATCGGGGATCCTGTGTACATGTACTGATAAGATAACAGAGGAGAGATCGGGAATCCTGTGTACATGTACTGATAAGATAACATAGAGGAGAGATCGGGGATCCTGTGTACATGTACTGATAAGATAACATAGAGGAGAGATCGGGAATCCTGTGTACATGTACTGATAAGATAACAGAGGAGAGATCGGGGATCCTGTGTACATGTACTGATAAGATAACATAGAGGAGAGATCTGGGATCCTGTGTACATGTACTGATAAGATAACAGAGGAGAGATCGGGGATCCTGTGTACATGTACTGATAAGATAACAGAGGAGAGATCGGGGATCCTGTGTACATGTACTGATAAGATAACATAGAGGAGAGATCGGGGATCCTGTGTACATGTACTGATAAGATAAGAGGAGAGATCGGGGATCCTGTGTACATGTACTGATAAGATAACATAGAGGAGAGATCGGGGATCCTGTGTACATGTACTGATAAGATAACAGAGGAGAGATCGGGGATCCTGTGTACATGTACTGATAAGATAAGAGGAGAGATCGGGGATCCTGTGTACATGTACTGATAAGATAACATAGAGGAGAGATCGGGGATCCTGTGTACATGTACTGATAAGATAACATAGAGGAGAGATCGGGGATCCTGTGTACATGTACTGATAAGATAACAGAGGAGAGATCGGGGATCCTGTGTACATGTACTGATAAGATAACATAGAGGAGAGATCGGGGATCCTGTGTACATGTACTGATAAGATAAGAGGAGAGATCGGGGATCCTGTGTACATGTACTGATAAGATAACATAGAGGAGAGATCGGGGATCCTGTGTACATGTACTGATAAGATAACAGAGGAGAGATCGGTGATCCTGTGTACATGTACTGATAACATAGAGGAGAGATCGGGGATCCTGTGTACATGTACTGATAAGATAACAGAGGAGAGATCGGGGATCCTGTGTACATGTACTGATAAGATAAGAGGAGAGATCGGGGATCCTGTGTACATGTACTGATAAGATAAGAGGAGAGATCGGGGATCCTGTGTACATGTACTGATAAGATAACATAGAGGAGAGATCGGGGATCCTGTGTACATGTACTGATAAGATAAGAGATCAGGAGCAGTTGAAAAAAAATGCCCAACTGCTCCTAAATGTCCATTAGCCGGGAGCAGTGTACATGAGGCCTTAATCGTTCAAAAACGTCCCGTGTACATAATTTTTTTTTTTTTTTTACAATCATTTTAGAATTGTGTACAATCCCGGGGGGTACACCAGTCTGAGGGCTCATTCACACCAGGAGGAGCGTCCGAGCACATACATTTTTTTTGCACATTCCTGTGTATCGTGTTTTCTGTTAATGGGTTGATCTAGGTTTGTGAGATGTGCAGAAAAAATAAAAATAAAAAGAAGGTGCCAGCAGTTTTTTAAAAATTGTGCTGCGCCAAAAAACACATAGTACTCCTGTAGCATGTGATTGAGCATGTGTTAAAGCATGGGTGTTCAACCTGTGGCCCTCTAGCTGTTGCAGAATTACAAGTCCCATGATGCATTGCAAGCTGCTAACAGTTACAAGCATGACTCCCAAAGGCAGAGGCATGATGGGACTTGTAGTTCTGCAACAGTTGGAAGGCCCCAGGTTGAGCACTCATGCCCATTTGCTTGATGTGTAGGGTGGCATTAAAATGGCACCTCCATGTGTCTGCCAAAGGCAGCGCATTTTTGTGCGGAGTGGAAAAACATGCAATTTCACATGCGTGACCGCCCTGCACCTGCGGTAAAGCCCCAAAATATAGTCTCTCTCCCCCCCTCTCTCCCCCCCCCTCTCTCCCTCCCTCTCTCTCCCCCCCCCCCCTCCCCCTCTCTCTCTCTCCCCCCCCCTCTCCCCCCCCCCTCCCCCTCTCTCTCTCTCCCCCCCCCCTCTCCCCCCCCCTCTCTCTCTCTCCCCCCCCCTCTCCCCCCCCTCTCCCTCTCTCTCTCTCCATCTTCCTGTCTGTCTATAGGAGATTACATGGGAATGCGGTCAGCTCAGGACTACTGTGCAGAACTTGATTACTGCCCCCTACAGGTGCAGTGTGGGCAGGAGATAGGGGGGGGGGCAGGTCCAAACCCCTGTATACAGAGAGGAGGGAGAGAGCACAGACCACACCTCCTCCAGCTTTCTCCTCCTATCTGTACTCAGAAATCTGTGCAGGTGCAAGACATGTCCTAGGCATCCGAAGAGGTCATCGGTTGGTAGGACATGGAAGGGCAGCCGGTCTTTGAAACATGGCACCAAAGATGAGGGACTTTTCAAACCAAACAGAGATGAACAGTTCCATAATATTTAAAGGAGGAGAGGGGGAGGGGGACCTCAGATCTGGCCATTTTTGCGCTTTCCAAAA
>NC_133333.1:4625580-4665147 GCF_042186555.1 Aquarana catesbeiana | reverse complement strand
AGATAATCTGGCTGTGGGAAAACTTGCCTCTCCCGGAGCTTCCACGGTCGGCGGGTTACAGTTTGCAAAATCTTCCCACAGCAGCAGCGTGTCCTCGTTCTCCTCCCACGTTAAACTGTCGCAGTCGTCATCGAAGTCGTACGTCTCTCGCCTAGAAAATAAAATGACAAATGACCCGCGTTCTAAAAATTGTATTCAATTGCTGCAGTGATACTTTGTAAACATTCATTTAACCCGGTAAGGAGGATGGGGTCCGACTTGTTTGCCTCCAGTACACCCACATGGTGGCGCTGTGGCGTCATGGTTGATTACAAGCGGCTTGCACATTGTTTGATTAAACCGTCTTTTATTGGAGAGATCCCAGGAGCCAGGCAAGCTACCCTACCTACAAAACTATAACTACTTTTCCTAAAGTTTGTAAGCTTTGTGATGGCGCCCTACCGCTGAGCACCAGTGCGAGGGAAAGCCGCCCCCCCACCATTGGGCGCCAGCGCCCCCCCCCCACCGCCAGGGAGAGCCTCCCCCACCGCAGGGCGCCAGTGCGGGGGACAGCCTCCCCCACCGCTGGGCGCCAGTGCGGGGGACAGCCTCCCCACCGCTGGGCGCCAGTGCGGGGGACAGCCTCCCCCACCGCTGGGCGCCAGTGCGGGGGACAGCCTCCCCCACCGCTGGGCGCCAGTGCGGGGACAGCCTCCCCCACCGCTGGGCGCCAGTGCGAGGGAGACTGGGCGCAAGTGCAAGGGAGAGCCGCCCCCCCCCACCATTGGGCGCCAGTGCGAGGGAGAGCCGCCCCCCCACCGCTGGGCGCCAGTGCGAGGGAGAGCCGCCCCCCCACCGCTGGGCGCCAGTGCGAGGGAGAGCCGCCCCCCCACCACTGGGCGCCAGTGCGAGGGAGAGCCGCCCCCCCACCGCTGGGCGCCAGTGCGAGGGAGAGCCGCCCCCCCACCGCTGGGCGCCAGTGCGAGGGAGAGCCGCCCCCCCACCGCTGGGCGCCAGTGCGAGGGAGAGCCGCCCCCCCACCGCTGGGCACCAGTGCGAGGGAGAGCCGCCCCCCCACCGCTGGGCGCCAGTGCGAGGGAGAGCCGCCCCCCCCACCGCTGGGCGCCAGTGCGAGGGAGAGCCGCCCCCCACCGCTGGGCGCCAGTGCGAGGGAGAGCCGCCCCCCCACCGCTGGGCGCCAGTGCGAGGGAGAGCCGCCCCCCCACCGCTGGGCGCCAGTGCGAGGGAGAGCCGCCCCCCCCACCGCTGGGCGCCAGTGCGATGGAGAGCCGCCCCCCCACCGCTGGGCGCCAGTGCGAGGAGAGCCGCCCCCCCACCGCTGGGCGCCAGTGCGAGGGAGAGCCGCCCCCCCACCGCTGGGCGCCAGTGCGAGGGAGAGCCGCCCCGCCAGTGCCCCCCCCACCGCAAGGGAGAGCCACCCCCCCACCGCCAGGGAGAGCCTCCCCCACCGCTGGGCGCCAGTGCGAGGAATAGGGACTCATCACTGATGTCAGTGGAAGGGATAATGCCCCACCAGCAATACTTTGTAAATAGTAATTTTTAAGTGGGTAAGACTTGTTTGCTTACAACATGACCACAAGGTGGCGCTGTGGTGTAATGGTTGATTTCAATCGGCTTGCACTACTCAGAGCAGATTGTATTGTTTGTGTGAATCTTCTGCTTGTGTTGGTCGGATCTCAGGATCGGGAAAGCCCCCTTACCTACAAGACTAAACTTTAGTGAGCTTTTCTTATAATCAGAAGAACAGCTTTCCACCCCCCCCCCCCCCCAACAATCAGTCTCTAGGTACGGCTGACTCCATAATAGACCGCTCCATCCTGAACTGATGCAATCCTTTACTTTCAATCGAGCGACAACAGAGACTCTTTACATTTTTTTTCTTATTACAGCTTCACAAACTTTTCAGACACTGAAGTAAAGTCCAGCGCTGAACCCGGATCAGGTCCAGTAATCTATCAGAACAGACCCGGTTCATGCCGGACGCTCCGGACTCATTTGAGTCAATGAGGATAGAAATGGTCAGACTGCATTGTATTCTATGAAGGTCGGAGGTCCCCGATCGTTATTAGATAGAAAGCCTTCTGATCTGAGGAGATTGGCAGGTTTTGTAGCAAAAGTATCCATTTAAAAATTGAAATAGAACGTCCCGAATATAGCGCATTTATTTCAGTCTGTACCCGGCGTTCGGGTATGACATCAGCACATATGTTGGGTGATTATAGAACGCCTGGCCCACTCAGCATCTTTCAAACAAGCTCCTCCCTAGAATCAGACTTGGCTGAGATTTCCAGCTTCACATCCCTTCCCAGGAAAGCCGTCTGGACGGCTGATAATCGCAGTCTGTTAAACACAGGAAACAGCCAATATACAGACGCTTATCGGGGGCTGTTCACTTCCAATACAGACTGTCCTCTTACTGCTTTCACACGGGTCCGTTCAAGAAATTCATCTTGAGGAGGTCCTCAACCAGGGGACTCCAAGCTTCCTACACAAAGGGGCCACTTTATTGTCCTTCAGGCTTTAGGTGGGTCCAAACCGTGGCCAGTGGAGGTAGAAAATGCACCATTGTTGGTGTCAGTGAGAGAACAGAACCCATATCTGATGTCAGTGGAAGGAATAGTGCCCTATTGTTGGTATTAGTAGGAAGGATGGCTCCCCGTCGGTGGAAGCAAAGACACCCCATTGTTGGGAGGAATGGTGCCCTAGTGTTGGTATTGGTAGGTGGAATGGTGCCCCATCATTGGTATTAGTGGGAGGAATTGTGCCTTATTGTTGGGGCACCATTCCTCCTACCAATACATAGCAACAGGGTGCCATTCCTCCCACTAACACCAATGATGAGGCACCAGTCCTACTACCAATACCATCATTTGTTAGTAGGAGGAATGGTGCCTTATTGTTGGTATTGATAGGAGAAATGGTGCCCCATCATTGGTGTCAGTAGGAGGAATGGTGCTCTGTTGTTGGCATTGGTAGGAGGAATGGTGCCCCATCATTGGTGTTAGGAGGAGGAATGGTGCTCTGTTGTCATTGGTAGGAGGAATGGTGCCCCATCATTGGTGTTAGTGGGAGGAATGGTGCCCTATTGTTGTCATTGGTAAGAGGAATGGTGACCCATCATTGGTGCTAGTGGGAGGAATGGTATTACTGGTGTTAGTAGGAGGAATGGTGCCCTATTGTGGTCATTAGTAGGAGAAATGGTGGTGCCCTGTTGGGAGGAATGGTGCCCCCTATTGTCATTGGTAGGAGGAATGGTGCCCCATCGTTGGCATTGGTAGGAGGAATGGTGCCCCATCGTTGGCATTGGTAGGAGGAATGGTGCCCTATTGTGGTCATTGGTAGGAGGAATGGTGCCCTATTGTGGTCATTGGTAGGAGGAATGGTGCCCTATTGTTGTCATTGGTAGGAGGAATGGTGCCCTATTGTTGTCATTGGTAGGAGGAATGGTGCCCTATTGTTGTCATTGGTAGGAGGAATGGTGCCCTACTGTCATTGGTAGGAGGAATGGTGCCCTATTGTTGTCATTGGTAGGAGGAATGGTGCCCTACTGTCATTGGTAGGAGGAATGGTGCCCTATTGTTGTCATTGGTAGGAGGAATGGTGCCCTATTGTTGTCATTGGTAGGAGGAATGGTGCCCTATTGTTGTCATTGCATTGGTAGGAGGAATGGTGGTGCCCCGTTGGGAGGAATGGTGCCTTACTGTCATTGGTAGGAGGAATGGTGCCCTATTGTTGTCATTGGTAGGAGGAATGGTGCCCTATTGTTGTCATTGGTAGGAGAATGGTGCCCTATTGTTGTCATTGCATTGGTAGGAGGAATGGTGGTGCCCCGTTGGGAGGAATGGTGCCCTATTGTTGTCATTGCATTGGTAGGAGGAATGGTGGTGCCCCGTTGGGAGGATTGGTGCCCTACTGTCATTGGTAGGAGGAATGGTGCCCTATTGTTGGCATTGGTAGGAGGAATGGTGCCCTCTCCCTGCTGTCAGTGGGAGGAATAGTGCCCCATCGTTGGACATGTTACACCTTTAAATATGGGAGTATGATTTTCTAAAAGGTAAACTTACCCCTTAAACTGCGGCAGCTACAAAGGACATGTGGTGGAAGTTTTAGGAAATAAGCTCTTTAAGCAGTTCTATAACATTTTGTTTATTAGAAGATTCTTTATGGGATCCTTTTGTATTTCTATCCCCGATTTCCTGACTTGTCCTCTTCACAGGGCAGAACATACACAACACTCCCCCGGGGGGGTCACACAAGTGACATCCCATCGTACTTACAGCTGGTTGAACATTCTCTCATCTCATCCGTGATGTTGAGGGAACAGCCGACTTCGTCATCGGAGAAGCCGTCGGCGTCCTGTTCGGAGAGGTTGGTGTCGTTCGTCGTCTTTCGCTCCCTCTTTTTCGCCACAGTCCCCACCTTTGGAGACAGACACTTTGTTAGTCACAAGCCTCTCTCTCTCTCAATATATATATAATGGCCCTCTATTGGCTCGGTGGGTATGGAGGAAAGCTGAATTTGGCATCAACAAGCAGCCCTGTTGTGCGCATTCACTAGACGGGCGCGTTGAGTGGCGGATGCGGCACACATGCAATGCAGAGCAGGATGCACAGCAAAGATCGAGCCCTAGACTACAGTCCCTTCACTGAACGTCACACAGGATAGGAGGAGAGATACAGGAGTTACAATCACAACGTTACAGAACAGAATGAGAAACACACCAGAGGCTCCGACCTTCTCCGCTATACCTGCTCTGTGGAAGTATCGGAGGGAACCCTTCATTGGCACGGTTGGTGGCGACTACCATGGTGGGAAGTATTCAATGCTGCAAGGTTGCCATTGTCTACTTTAAGCTGAACTCCAAGCAGACATAAATACACAAATTAATGCTGTTCTGTATGTTTATATTTTTATTATTATTTGAGCGGGACAAGGGGTGGGCAAGATGGGCGGCTGCCTTGGGCACTGTGGTATTATGGGAGATGAGGGGGTGCCGCAAGGAGACTGGGGAGGCGGCAGGGGATAAGAATTATCTTAGGAGGGGAATTTTTTTTTTTTGGGGGGGGGGGTGCTAGGAGTGGTGATGTGTGGAGGGGGATTTGTGCTAGAAGAGGTGATATGGTAGAAGGGGGAGGGGCACATTTGTGCTAGTAGGGATGATTGTGGGATTTGTACTGGGAGGTGGGATTTCAGCAGGGGGCAGATTTGTGCTGGGAGGAGGGAGATCGTATGTTTAGGGGTAAGATTGGTCCTTATATTTTTTTTTTTTTTTTAAAGGGGAAGGGCGAGGGGGGGGGGATGGATTTTTGCACATAATGCAAATAAATCTTGAGGGGGGGGGGGGGGGGGCGCACTTGTCCCAGCTTATCCACCTTACCCCACCAAGTACCTAATCTGATTATGTAACAGTTTCTTGCTGGCCCCCGTTTACAGCAGAGCTTAGACTGACAGGAGCCGGTGAACTGCCCTGCAATGCTCACATGCAGAGAGGGTTAGCTCATCAGTCTGCTGCTTCTCTACTCACTGTCCAGTCACAGGTTGGGGGAGGAGCAAGACTTGTAAGTGTTCCTTAACAGCAGCAGAGGAAAAATCAGGTCTCCTGTTCTGCCAGACTTAGCTGTGCTATACCAGCAGAGCTGTATAAATCTCAGGACCGAATGAACAAATACAAATCCCTTGGCAGGTATAATCTGTGTATTTAGCCGTTGGCCTGGAGTTCAAAGCTTCAAAGGGACGTTCTTGGATCTCTTTGTGCAGCAACAAAGAAAAAAGGTAAATGGATGAGCTTTGAATGCAGCAATACACAAAAGGTCACCTTTTACCTCGATTGAAACATTTTAACCTGGCAATCACCAAACCAACCGAGCGAATTCTCCCCCCCCCCTTACAGAGGAAGGGCTCCCAGACTATGTGCTTACATTACATAAGAAATAAAAAAAGGAAGGGGGGTCCCAGAGCGGACCGTCGGGCTGGATGAGAAGAAAGAGAGAGAGAAGTTCCGTCACCTGGAACATCTTGGATACGTCCTCGGAATTGCGCTGCTGTGCCACATCACACAGCTTGGCGGTGATATCAATCCGCCTGCAGATATCCATGTCCACCTTCATGGCTTTTTCCTGGATCTTTGAGTCGAGATCGGTCATAGGCTGCGGGGGATATTTGGATATTACCTTCTCTTGCTCTTATATATAAAAAAAATTCTTGTACAAAACCTTATTTGGGTTGAGGCATGTATTAACATTGTATATTTACATTCAGTACAGTGTATATCGTTCGTCATCTGTGTGCGATTTAATGCCATAGGATTGAAGAAAGGAACAATTCCATGAAAATGCAATTTATAATAGAAGTCATTCAAGTCCATAGGGCCGAGTGACTGCAGAGCGATGAGGAGCTGCACTGAACAATGCTCACGGAAAAATCGACTCTCTGCCAAAGATCTGACTGCTTTGGCGTGATCCAAAAATCAGACAATTGGCCTGAATAGTTCAGCCTATATATAGTGCAAAAAAAGGAAAATCAAGTTTTAAAGTTGCATCCAAAAATTACTGTCCTACAAGAGCCTTCAAGTGTTGTCCACAATTTAAAGGGCGAGCTCCCTCTGAAGGGGCTGATGGAGACTTCAACCATCTAAATTGGCACTGAGGGCCACCAGTGGTCGCTGTGCCAAAATTTTTCAGATCTGTAAACCACATCTTAGAAGGGCTCTGAGGAAGGAGGAAAGATTAGTCTGCTCACCTGTAACCGAAAAGGTCAGGTTTGGGTGGTCTGACCCTTTTAAAAAAAAAAAAAAAAATAGATTATCGCTGTAACAAAACGCTGGTTCCTTCGCTAGTTATTGGAATGCTGAACTTTAGCCAAATCCAACAATGTGCATTCCAGTCACATGGCCAATAAAGGTTTATGAATGACCAGTTTGTCAAAAAAAAAAAAAAAAAAACGCACCCTAAATTTTTCTTATGACCACTAGATGAGCACAATAGATCCTGGATTACTGCTCATAGCTTGTACTGTACTTGTTCATGGCCAACTTTGGATGGTCATAGCCAACTATGGCCGACCACAGCCAACCGTACACGGGTCATAGCCAACTATGGCCGACCACAGCCAACCGTACACGGGTCATAGCCAACTATGGCCGACCACAGCCAACCGTACATGGGTCATAGCCAACTATGGCCGACCACAGCCAACCGTACACGGGTCATAGCCAACTATGGCCGACCACAGCCAACCGTACACGGGTCATAGTCAACTATGGCCGATCACAGCCAACTATAGAGGAGTCGTAGCCAATTATGACCAAGACATAGCCAACTAGGGACGGGCCACAGCCAACTAGGGACAAGTCAAAGCCAACTATGGTTGACCACAGCCAACAGCACACCGGGTTATAATCAACTATGGATGACTACAGCAAACTATGGATGGCTGCAGCAAACTGCAATCATGGAAGAAGCAAATGGCAGTTTTAGCAACTACAGAAATATAGTCTTGTAAGTTGGAGAACATCTGATTGGCTCCAAGACTTCTACCCAAAATCTTGGTATTTTCTAGAAAAAAAAAAAAAGACACACAACAGGGACACAAGGAGGGCACTCCTATAGAAATGTCTGCACCACAAAATTGAATGAAATGAACCAATTCTTTATTATCTAAAGATAAACTGTACAAGGTCTAAATATCCTACAAATGTAACCCATGGCATGAAAAGAGCTCCAAAACATCATGCCATTCACCCCTCCATTGTATCAACTAGCCGGGAGATCTGAGTTGAATAGACCTGCATCAGCAAGTCATTAGAAAATATACATAAATAGTAAAGAATTGCTCCACTTCATTCATTTTTTTATGGTGCAGATATTTTAGAGGTTGTCCTACTTCTGTGTGCCTGAGGTCTCCTATTGGTGGCCCCTTATCTGCACACTCTGGTGTTGGTTTGTTTATTACAGACGTCAGAACCTAAGAGAGACACCACCAACATTTCACTTGCGTCACAAAACTCCCAGCAATCTAGGGCAGTTACGGACAGCTTGTTACGACATCAATATTTTTGTTTCCTATTACAATAGAAAATATGTTTGTGTTTTAATAATCCTCGCAACAAAACTCCATCAACAAAACGTGCACAAATGTCCATCAACTCCCTGAGAGTCAACCGGCCACATTCCTCATACCCTACAATATACATTGTCATTTCTGTGGTTGCCTCCCTTCTGTGCTCACAAATAGAGCTCTAAGTGTGAACACTTATGTAAAGAAAGTGATTATTATGAAGAGCCGGCGCCTACGCCTCTCGTATAGACCTGCCAGACACATGGACAGAGCGTGTGAACAAGCCTTACAAATGGAACCAACGAAATTCCTCAACATATAGAGAAGGCTGGTTTGCAGCATAACGGGTGCTCCTCATCACACACATTCCTGTCCCGTTCTATTAGGATAGGCCATTTATTATGAATGGGTCCTCACTGTATGAAAGATGGAGGCACTTGCATTATATTTATTGGATCATTTAGATCCGTCTGGTGGGATGCAATCAAAAATAATGGTAATACACATGTACTCGGTGTTGCAATATTATTGCATGTGTTGTGAATATGTCCTTAAAATAGTATTCCAGGCTAAATCTAAGTATTCTGAAAAATGCTTCCTTCCCCCCTCTTAACACCTATGCTGACTAACCCATGTAAGAAAGATGTATATACTTCTTACCCATTACCTATACACTTACCTATATGTAGCCCACTCCAGTCCGGTCATGTAGTCTGGCAGCAGGGGAGAGGAGGGAGTTTTGCCGACAACTGATGGGCCATAGGAACCTATGGGTGATATCACCACTCCCAGGCATTCCCCAGCCGTTTTCGGCACTCCTCTTTTCCCCTGCAGCTGCTGCTTGGCTGACATACAGGGGATCACATGAGCGGACCAGGAGGGGGCCAAGAATAAGTAAGTATTCCAAGCTAAACCAAGTTAAACTAGTCCTAAAAATGCTACCCCCCCACCTCCTATCACCTATGCCGACTAACTTGTGTAAGAAAGATGTATACACAAGTGCATCTCATGAAATTAGAATATCAAAAAGTTAATTTCAGTAATTCAATTGAAAAAGTGAAACTCCTATCTTAAAATAGATGCATTACACACAGAGTGATATATTTCAAGCATTTTTCTTCTAATTTTGATTATGGCTTAACAGCAAGTGAAAACCCAAATTCAGCATCTCAGAAAATTAGAATATTTAAGACCAATATAAAAAAAAGGATTTTTAATCCAGAAATGTCTTAGTGAGAAGTCTGTCCATGTACAGTATAGGATACACTCAATACTTGGTCGAGGCTCCTTTCGCATAAATTACAGCATTAATGCGGCGTGCCATGGAGGTGATCAGCCTGTGGCACTGCTGAGGTGTTATGGAAGCCCAGGTTGCTTTGATAGTGGCCTTCAACATTGTTGGGTCTGGTGTCTCATCTTCGTCTTGTCAATACCTCACAGATTCTCTACGGGGTTTAGGTCAGTGCTCTAGAATTTCCTGCTAGAAAACTGCGCTGACTTTGGACTTGATAAAACACAGAGGACCAACACCAGCAGATGACACGGCTCCCCAAATCATCACTGACTCTGGAAACTGCACACTGGACCTCATGGAACTTGGATTCTGTGCCTCTCCACTCCTCCTCCAGACCCTGGAACCGCGATTTCCAAATGAAATGCAAAATTTTCCACAGTCAGTGATGATTTGGGGAGCCGTGTCATCTGCTGGTGTTGGTCCTCTGTGTTTTATCAAGTCCAAAGTCAGCGCAGATCTCTAGCAGGAAATTCTAGAGCTCTTCATGCTTCCCTCTGCTGACCAGCTTTATGAAGATGCCGATTTCATTTTCCAGCAGGACTTGGCACCTCCCACACTGCCAAAACTACCAATACCTGATCACATGATCATGGGATCACTGTGCCTGACTGGCCAGCAAACTTGCCTGGGTGGGGGGTGGGGGTTGTTGTCAAGAGGAAGATGAGAGACATCAGACCCAACAATGCTGAAGGCCGCTATCAAAGCAACCTGGGCTTCCATAACACCTCAGCAGTGCCACAGACTGATCACCTCCATGCCGTGCCGCATTAATGCCGTAATTCATGCAAAAGGAGCCCCGGTCACGTAATCTTATGGCTCCCCTGTGGCAGCAATGGAGGGGAGTGTGCTGTCAATGGATGGACCATAGACGATGTCACCTCTCCTAGGCATTCCCAACCATTGTGGGCACTCTTCCTCTCCCCTGCAGCTGCTGCTGGCTGACATAGGGGATCATATGACTGAAACTGGCTGAGAATAGGCAAGTAGAGTATATACATCTTCCTTACACAGGGTAGTTAGTATAGGTGTTAGGAAGGGGGGGGGGGGGGGGGGACCATCTTTAAGACTAGTTGGGTTTAGCCTGGAATTCTACTATAAGGGATAGCATGGCAACCACTACAAACCACAGAAACCCCTAAAACAATTTGTATTGTAGGATTAGATTGTTATGTGAGACAAAAAGGTGGAGAAGGAAAAAACGCCCTCTGAGGATTACTAAACTCCGCGCACCGCTGAGCATCTCTGATCCCGCTTTGAACGGCTCGCCAAAAACCGAATGGGGATAAAAATAGAAAAAACAAAAAACCAATGAATAGGCGCGGAGGAGGAGAGCCCAGACCCGGAGACAAAAGGGATCTTGTTTTGGATAAGCTGGGAATTTAACACGCTCTGCACCAGGAAAGCAGAACCTGTGTTCTGGTGAAACCCCCCCCCAATTTATGGCATTCGGTGAAAAGGGGAACTTCCCTAAAAAAGGAATCTTCTGTTGCATCTCAAACTATCAGGGGGGGTCATTCACATTAGGGTTTCGCCCCCGAAGGGTGATCCAAATGTGGGTTTGACAAGCGGTGGGGTGGCGTTGTATAGCCCTCCTTGAACCCCCCCCCCCCCCCCACACTCAAGCGGTGCACACCGTTGTGGAATGCTTGAAACGTGACCTCATTCACTTGAATGTAACCTGCTTGGCGGGCGCCACGCAAAAGTGGTAGAATTTCTGCCATGGCAGTGAAGCAAAAGCATCGTAGCCGTGGCCTGTGTGTGGGGTCGGCGGGTCGATCTCCGTGGCCAATTTGCTGGGGCAATGGCTGGTGTTAGCTTTTCGATCACCATGGCTGATGGTGTGACAGGGGGATTGAAGCACATTGTTACATTGTAATAGAAAATGAAATAGTTCAACCAAAATTCAGAATTTGCGGGAGCCCCGAGTGTCACTTGCCACCAGTGCTTAGATTTAAACTTTTTTTTGTTTTTTTAAATTAAACTAATTACAGTGTCATCGTCCACATACAGACATTAAAGGGACAAATTGGATCAGCATGGGGCAGATCACAAGAAAAAAAAAAAAAAAAAAGTGTATAAAAAAAGAAAGAAAAAAAAAGAAGGAGGTCGGTTCATAAGAAGGCAGACATTTCCTGCCGACTCCATAGACTCAGGTTACAGGCAGCAGACTTCGCACGCATTATTCATGGTTTTGTTTCCTTGGCCGGCAATCCTAATATGGCATCAATTCCTCATTGTTCTCCTACAGCTTCCCAATCCAAAAAAATTAACCCTCTGAATGTCATCTTCCAGTTCTGACGGCAGCAGCCCACAAAAAGCTTAATTTTCCACATTTATGTACGGCAGAAATAATAAATCAAATTAAAAAAAAAAAAAAAAAAAGCAATGATGATGATGTGCTGATTGCAGCCAAATTAAAGCAGAAATAAACCCAAAAAGGCAAACATTTTATTACATTGCAGCTTACCAATTCTTAGATGTGGCGGCTGCATTCGTTTTCTTTTTTTAGGCTTTTTCTTCTAATTTTCATATGGTGATCCAGCCAATAATCTCGTTTTTCAGCAGAACAAGCTCTCCAGCAGAATGCATCAGTTTACATGGATGAGACAAACCATTTACCACTGACAGGGTCGCTTACAATATTCAGCTTTTAATTATGTAAAATCTTTATCCCAAAAGTAAAAAAAAAAAAAGTCAGAAAAAGTAGATGCTCAAACAGGAGTCTTATCGTGTGCAAGAGGCCCAACGGATTAAAAAGTGAGCTGGAGTATTTCAGTGCATCTAAATCTTCTAACTGGAGGTGCACCGAATGGAAACTTTGGTGCCGAAACTGAAAATGCAGGAAGCGCTTGGCCAAAAATGAGTTTTTCAAAAATATTTATACATTTGTTTTTTTATCTATAAATTGTATTATACTCGACTTTTTAATTCATATCATGAATTTAAAGGAATAGGAGTTTATTTCGGCCATTATCGACACCTTTTGCGCAAGAAAAGCTCAAGAAAAAAAAAAATGCATCTCTTCAAAAATTCTACGCATGTCTTCACACTGGACCATTGTGCTTTTGCTGTGGTGTCAAAAATCCCGCTTGGTGCATTTTAGGTCAGTTAAAATAAAAATAAAGAAGAACTGCACCAAAAAAAAAAAAAAAAAAAAAAAAAAAACACACGCACCTTCCGGTTGAAATGCACTGAAAAACGCAGCAAGAACGCATTAATAACGCTCCCGTGTTACGTTTTCTATGCAGGGTTTTTTTTAGTCACATGACTTATGGAAAACAAACCATAAGCACGGTAAAATGTGCCAAAATCACGGTAAAGCACCACAAATTTTTAGTAAAATCACTGCGAACTCCCGGTAAATTCGCGTGAGTCTTCGGCGCCATTATCTGTACCTTTTTTCTTTTATCGGCAAAATGCCGATAACATCATTTTCTGCCGATAGATGTAGCAATGCCACGAAATTTCAGCCGTCGAAACCCAACAATCCCCCGCAGACTGACAATGCTGCTGTCCAAAAGGTGCCCCCTGTGCTCCTTCATCCAGAGTGGGGGCGCTCTAACACAGGAGGAGCGTTACTGGCCAGATCACCAGGTAAAAAAAAAAAGCCAAACAAAAAAAAGAAGAAAACTAATGCAGTCGCCACATGTAATGATTGGTAATAATATTACATTCCTGGTTTTGGGTTTAATATCTGTTCAGAGTCGATGTGTTTATCAGTTTAAACTTTAAGCATTCATAGCAAGATTTTCTCATTTGTGTCCCACCACTGCTAAAAAAAAGGTTCAGATGCAACTTTACTCCAATAAAAAACTCAAGGGGAACAACTCAAAAAGCAGCCAACGTGTTTCGGGGGGGGTCCAAGTGAGCCCCTTCATCAGGGGGGGGTGGATTGACAACAATGTGAATTGTTGTGTCATTTATTTTGTTCCCTTGAATTCTAGAAGGGTCACGATGACTCTTTAATGGCTGAGTTCCTAAAAAGACCCCCCGCCCCCCCCCCCTCTTCAGGGTGGAGGATTCCACGATTCGTAGTCACACTGACCTCATATCCTTCACATCTCATGTCCCCCTTGCTCTGCGTCTCAGCAGGACATGCACAATAAAGGTCATGCATGTACTACACACAATGTGTTAGTGTCACACTCACAGCAGATTTATCATTTTTACGGCCAAAAACACAAATCGCCTCTAAAACACACATTGGTGGTCCAGTTTAAAGGGCCAGTAAAGCCAAAATGACCAGGCTGGTTTATAAAGGGCTCTTCATATCATTCACAAACAGAACGTTTTCTTGGAAGTTCTGGTCCTACACAATGGTCGTGTCCCATCGGTAGTTCTACTTGCTCTCCTAGTCTACTGCCAGCTGCAGATTGGAAGAGGTCTCCTGGAGAACTTTGGGCAGTGGGCCATGTGTTAGTTCTTGTTGCACTGCCAGGACTTTTTGGCCTTGCCAAGCTGGGCGAAATCTTTTTACATGGGCACTTAAATGTTTGTTCCGTTGGAAAAACTGGCGCCACTCACTCAGAGGCACAGGGGCCACACCTGGCCCTCTACAAGGTTTTATCTGGCCTGCAGATAGGGCGCAGAGTGTGAGGATCTAGAATAGCTGGTCTCGGCTTCTGATAGGGACCATGATATAAGGAGGGACTTTGATGGGAACTCTGATGTGTGTGTGTGTGTGTGTGTGTGTGTGTGTGTGTGTGTGTGTGTGTGTGTGTGTGTGTGGGGGGGGGGTGCTCTGATGGGAACCCTGATGTGTGTGTGTGTGTGGGGGGGGGGGGGTGCTCTGATTGGAACCCTGATGTGTGTGTGTGTGGGGGGGGGGGGTGCTCTGATGGGGACTCTGATGTATGGGGAGCTCTGGGGACCCTGATGGAGACCTCTGAAGGACACCCTGATGTATGGGGGGGGTCTCTGATGTAGATCCTGATGTAGTGGGGGGGGGGACCTTGATGGGGACCCTGAAGTAAGAAGGGAACCTAATGGGGAATGCTGATGCAGGAGGAACTCTGATGGGAACCCTGATGTAGACCTCTAAAGGACACCCTTATGTTTGGGGGGGGGGGGGGACTCTGATGAAGATCCTGCCTTAATGGGGGGGGGGTCCTCTAATGGGGACCCTGAAGAAGGGAATCTAATGGGAACCCTGATGTAAAGGGGGGCTCTGATGGGGAACGGGGAACCTGAAGTATGTGGAATCCTGATGCAAGGGAGGTCTCTGATGGAGATCCTGATGTAAGGCGGCGGGGGAGGGGAGGGGGGGGGGGGTCAATGAGAGGGACCCTGAAGTAAGGTTACTAATGGGAACCCTAATGTATGGGGGTGGGGGTTCACTGATGGGAATCCTGATATATGGGGGGAGCTTCTGATATGAGGTGATTTCTTGAGTGTGTTCATTCATTTATACAACAATTTTTTTTACCCTCAGTCCGTGAATATTTGTAGACTATATATAATGTGGCTTGTATTAAAGTTTGGAGGCCCCTCCTCTAAATGGACACATTGATTGCAGTCTCTGGGGTGACCGTTAACCTCTCCCATTCTAAGTTGACGTAACGGTAAGTATTGAGCTCTAGTATTTGGAACAGGAAAGAGCGCTCTGTACAGATATAAAAATGGTTACTGACGTTCTTTATTTGTGAAGGATACAAGTAGCTCTACTGTACAATAGAACCTTAATTTAAAGTATCCCGGCCCTTTAAGACTAGCTCATCAATGTGTTCCTTTTGCTGATGAAGAAGCGGGGGGCCAAGTGGACCTTTTTATATGTTTTCTAGAGGGAAGGTCTGCATTGCGCTTCAGTGCCCGGGATAGGTATACACGGATGAAGCAGTGTGGGTTAAACATTCCGCAGTGATCGTGTCAGGAAAAAAGCTGCCGATTTACTGGGGGGGTACTTACGTCACTCATCAGACCTTTAAAGACCACCAGCTCCGATTTCAGTCTCTCGATTTGGTGGTTGAGCTCATCGTGGACATTGTAGGCTTCTTGAGCCTCCTAAAAAAAGACAACAGAGATATCAGAGGTCAGGTCTCCATCATATTGGGTTTGAGGTCTCTAGTCTTTGAAGGCCTCGCTCCATCTTACCTCCTGAAGGGTCTCCACCATGGACTCTAGTCTGGTCCTCTTGGCAAACTCTTCTTCAAATCTGTAAGACAAAAAGAGCAGATGGTTAAAATCTTTTAGCTTCCAAAAACCAAATGTAGAGAAGGAGGTCCGAGATGGAAAAAGTACAATTATTTTGTGTCCTATAAATGGGAGGATGATGTAACAATGGTAAATGGTGTTGGCGCTATAAATCAAACTTGTTGATTCAACATAGAAATCAATGGATATACATCCTATGTATCGCAAATTTAAAGTCCAAAAGTGACAACCTCAACACCATAAGTAAATGGATTCTTCTGGTTTAAAGAATTCCTCAGATAAAACCTTCACTACGAGTGCTCAAGAGGTAGATGGCAACTCGCCAGAGGCATTTGACCACTTTTTAAAAAGGTAGGTCAAAAAGCGCTTTGACTAAACCAGTGAGATCCTGGATAGAACATCTCTCCACTGTGGGCCTCCACCATCAGAAACCGAGGATATGGAAACAGATTCCGCCAAGGACACAAAAGAGCTCTCATGGTGGAGTAGGTTTGATTAAAATTGGTTTAAAAATTTACAAATTTTTGCACTCACATGTGACTGTGCCAAGCCCGGCACCAAGGTGTTTACAGCATGTGCAGATGGATATATCAGACTCGCGGCGGTGTGCGATCCACGCCTTGTTCTGGATATAATGGTTGTATTGGCTGTCACATAGGGGACACGGAAATGACAAATCCTTGCTGTAGACACCTTGGTGCCGGGCTTGGCACAGTCACATGCGAGTGCAAAATTGTCAATTTTTAAATCAATTTTAATAAAACCTACTACACCATGAGAGCTCTCTTGTGTCCTTGGCGGAATCCATTCCCATATCCTTGGTTTCTGAAGGAGGGGACTCCATTTATGGTGAAGAATACATGAAAAAAGAAGAAAAAACTGTGGGACATTTAAAAGGGGTCAATAGAGAAATGTAGTATTTTTTATAGTTATAAAAAATTTTATTAATGTCAATAAAAAAATTTTCATTAAAAAATCCCTTATTTGCATGTCAAGTTCAATTCATATATTTTTACAGACACTACCGCTCTATATGTTTCGCTTCGAGTGAGCTTCTTCAGGATATTCTAGAGTGCTGTATGAAAGGATTACTAAAAGAAGTAAAACAACAAAATTGGGATTACTACAAAATTTATAGTTTATCAAAAATAGAGGTGCGCAACTATATTTTTGATAAGCTATAAATTTTGTAGTAATCTCAATTTTGTTGTCGTTTTACTTTTTAGTAATCATTTTAAACAGCACTCTAGAATCTCCTGAGGAAGCTCGCTCGAAGCGAAACATGTAGAGCGGTAGGGTCTGTAAAAATATATGAATTGAACTTGACATGCAAATAAGGGATTTATTTATGAAAATGTTTGACATTAATAAAATATTTTTTATAACCAAAAAAAAAAAAATAAATAAATACATTTCTCATTTATTGACACCTTAAAAGTCCCAGTTTTCTTTTTTTTTATGTATTCTAAATAATAAAAAAAAAAAAAAAAAATATGGGATGTGGTGTCCTCTCTGACCAGGCAACCCTCAATCTTTTTTGTTCATTTATTTATCGTGTTGGGATTGTCATTTTTGGACTTGGATTTATAGCGCCAACACCTTTACCATTGTTCCATCATCCTTCTAGTTATACCTTTAAAAAGGGGCAGCTACTTTATTAAATCAATCATCACCCTAGAGGCCAATACCAGCCATAAATTCACATAAAGGGGAGGATGTTCTTGTCTTGTATATAATCTACCTCCAGGCCAGAGTTCCTCTCCCACGAGTCAAGTGAGAAACCTTTTCATCCCTAAACAATATTGACCATAGTCTGCATTACTGAGGAGCAAAGCTCATGATTACATTAAATAAAAACCATAAACCGTTCATGTCTGTGCTGGGAGCTCACATACTTCCTTCATTAGAAGAGCCCTTATGGGCAGGAAGAGCTGTCAAAATGATCAAACCACCAAAATAGATTTAAAGAGACCCCGTCACTTATTCAGGGGTACTCGTTCATGTACAATTTTCTTTGTCTCTCCCGCTCTTCTCTTTCTCAACCAGACCTGGGCATTTTACGGCCCCTGGGCCACATGCGGCCCTTTGGCTGTCCCGGTGCGGCACGGGTGAGGTCAACCGGAAATCAGACGTGAATAATTGTACGCCGTGTGACAGGGCTTCATGGTTCAGTAGGGAGGGAATGTGGGTTTCCCAGATCCAGGCCGGCCAGTCAGCAAGATGGTCGCAGCTGTACTTCCGCCCTCGTTGGTCCAGTGGTTGCCAAAGTGGGGGCAGTTGCACTTCCGCCCTTCTCAAGCGGCTTCGGGTGTATTACGGCAGTGGTGTCACCGCTTGAGCAACTTGAGTGGACCATGGGGAAGTATATAAAAAAAAAAAAAAAAAAAAAATTACCCTCCCGGGTTCCCATAGACAGGCTACTCTGCTGATTATGTATGTTTGGCCCAAGGAGGTTCTGGCTCACCATATTACACAAGGATGATCCTCTATATGGATTTGTAGGTCATATATTAGGTCTAGTTCTGTGCACCCATACACCTGGGATATCCAATTTATTCCTGTGGAGGTCTGGAGTTATTTGGACTTGGATAGTATACCAGGCACTTATTATGGAAGTGAAGGTTAATTACTTTTGGACGGGAGTCTTGCCAGTAGCAGGTAATCGAAACCTTATAAAATTTACTGCTTTTTATAAAGCCATAAAAAGAATAATTGAGCATAATTGAGTTCAGCCCTCCACAACAGTCCCAGTTTCTCACAAGGCCCCTATGGGAAAATGAAAAATTGCCGACCCCTGACCAACAAGTATTTAATGCAAAGGCCCGACTGGATATAGACGGATCAGATAGATTTGGTAGGTCCTCATTTTATAGATTTCTCCTCTATTCCTATTCTGTTGACCACTCACATTTTCAGATTTCCCATCACCGTCGTCTGACTATGGTGCCCAGAACAAAAATTAGATGGGACGAATGTGCCCAGTGGGGAGCTAGACAACAATAAAAACCTGGCAGGGGTTCCAACTCTTCCACACACCATCCAAAGCAAATAAAAGGTTTTGGCTTGAAATAACCTTTAGGTCTGTCCAGTTTAATATGAAGGTAGTGTATGTACATTTTAAGCATGATGGAATTACAAAATAGTACTTGTTACCCTTCATAAAACAGGTATAAATCTTTGTTCGGCTAGTCTGGCGGTGAAGAATGCGGGCGTGCAATGTAGGCGTGCAGCTATTTATGGAAGATTGCCAGCTCTCATCGCAAGCTGTAAAAATCATTATTTGAAAATGAGGCAAAAGACACATTCCAGGGTCACAATCTATACGTTCACATCAATACCAGCCTTGAGCTGGAATGTGGCCTCCTCAAATCACAGAACCGGTCAAATCGATCGAGAGAATCAGGCAGACATAGAAGGCAGGTGGGTAACTCGATATACAGCATCCCAGTGCAATAAGGAGTTAAAAGGGCCAGAGACAGGAGAAAAAAAAAAAAAGTTAGGCCCCAAAAATGATTGGGCCATGCCGGTGTTCTGCCGAATAAGTTCCAGACACTGGTCATTCTCTTGAGATCGGCACGTTTTCTTTTTCTAGAACAGCGACAAGCTAACAGTAGGAGATGCACAGAAAAAAATATATCAAGGACCAATCATAAAAAGGTCACAAATTCCTGATTAAGAACCAGCACAGTGTTCCTTGAAGAACGGTCTGACTTCCTTAAGTGGACGTGCCGTAGAAAAATTGGATCAAAATGACAACATTTTGCTGTAAATGCTGATGGAATAACTGGATATTATAAACAGGAATCCCACACTGGAGACCTGCATATGGTCAGGTGGACTTTGCCAAGGCATCTATCACTTGATATCTGTTGTGGGATCTTTGAGAGCTCAGCTTAGCAGCCAACCAATGGCTTCCTTGGCACTCAAGCTGTGGTGTAACTACAGGTCCCATGAGGCACTGAAGGACTGATGGCCATAGGCATGACGGGATTTGTAGTTTCACTACAACTAGAGAGCCGAGGTTGCCCAACAGGTCTCCTTTCGGTCCTCCAGGCCAGGACTGTTCATGTGCTTGGTGGTAGCTGATGCAGAATTCCTGGCTGACTTGATTTTTTTATTCTGTTGTTTTTTAATAGCGCTATGCTTATTTCAAGCAATCATAAAGCTGATGTTTATATACGAGGATGGATCCAGCGATGGTAATCTCCTTGGAAAGCGCAGGAAGTGAGAATGCTGCTATCTCTCCCCGATCTCTATACACAGACTGGAAGCTCCATATTCAGTTTCACAGAACGCACTAAATTTAGATACCTCTTTCAATTCAACGCACAAAAAAAAAACCTCAGATCTAGTCTGCCTCAGCGCCTGGAGAGCTTCCAGAAGTGCTCGAGGCAGCAGTCCTCATCCTGCGGCATGTGAAATATGTCTCTATTTTAGCTGCATTCCAGCCAACAGCAAATGTGTTTAGCAGAGGAGAGAGATTGCTGCGGCTTCGCTCCCAAATCATCGTTCTGGAAAGAGCGAAATGAGTCTGCCCTCCTCGTGTTTAACAAAACGCTCATTTCCTCCAACAGCGCATAGAGAAAGCAGAAGAACTCTTACTCAACAGGACATGCTGAAATCATCATAGACTAGCCATAAATAGAACGATAGGTCTCACCAAGAACTACGAGGCCCAAACTTGCAACCAATCCCCAAGAACTAAGGCATCCCACCTCGCAAGCAATCCCCAAGAACTACGGGGCCAACCTCGCAAGCGATCCCAAAAAACAATGGGGCCCACCCTGCAAGCAATCCCCAAAAACTAAGTGGCCCACCTCGCAACCAATCCCCAAAAACTATTGGGCAGCTCTTGTAACCAATCCCCAAGAACTATGGGACACCATGATTGGTTAGCACTGGCAAAGAGCACAATTCTGATTCGTCCCCGAATCACTGCAGTAAGAGGGAGATTTAAAATTCTTGGACTGCTGCATTCCCAAGAACTATGGGGCCCACCTCGCAACCAATCCCCAAGAACTATGGGGCCCACCTCGCAACCAATCCCCAAGAACTATGGGGCCCCCCCTCGCAACCAATCCCCAAGAACTATGGGGCCCCCCCCTCGCAACCAATCCCCAAGAACTATGGGGCCCCCCCCCTCGCAACCAATCCCCAAGAACTATGGGGCCCCCCCTCGCAACCAATCCCCAAGAACTATGGGGCCCCCCCTCGCAACCAATCCCCAAGAACTATGGGGCCCCCCCTCGCAACCAATCCCCAAGAACTATGGGGCCCCCCCTCGCAACCAATCCCCAAGAACTATGGGGCCCCCCCTCGCAACCAATCCCCAAGAACTATGGGGCCCCCCCTCGCAACCAATCCCCAAGAACTATGGGGCCCCCCCTCGCAACCAATCCCCAAGAACTATGGGGCCCCCCCTCGCAACCAATCCCCAAGAACTATGGGGCCCCCCCTCGCAACCAATCCCCAAGAACTATGGGGCCCCCCCTCGCAACCAATCCCCAAGAACTATGGGGCCCCCCCTCGCAACCAATCCCCAAGAACTATGGTGCCCACCTCGCAACCAATCCCCAAGAACTATGGGGCCCCCCCTCGCAACCAATCCCCAAGAACTATGGGGCCCCCCCTCGCAACCAATCCCCAAGAACTATGGGGCCCCCCCTCGCAACCAATCCCCAAGAACTATGGGGCCCCCCCTCGCAACCAATCCCCAAGAACTATGGGGCCCACCTCGCAACCAATCACAAAAGAACTATGGCGGCCCCCTCGCAACCAATCACAAAAGAACTATGGGGCCCACCTCGCAACCAATCCCCAAGAACTATGGTGCCCCCCTCGCAACCAATCCCCAAGAACTATGGTGCCCACCTCGCAACCAATCCCCAAGAACTATGGTGCCCATCTTGTAACCAATCCCCAAGAACTATGGGGCCCCCCTCGCAAGCAATCCCCAAGAATTATGGAGCCCCAGGATCGGTTAGCACTGGCAAAGAGCATCATTCTGATTTGTCCCTGAATCACTGCAGTAAGAGGGAGATTTAAAATCCCTGTACTGCTGAACTGGGAGCATGAGCACCGACAGCTCATCACCCTCAGAGGTAGGTACAGGAAGGTCTGCTGGAGCACGGTGTGTTCACCTACTTTAGTTTTGCTGAAAAGGTGAATTAACACATTAACATGAATAAAAAAAAAAAAAAAGTTATAATGTAATATAGATATATTATGTTATCTATGACAGGTCCTCTTTAAGCAAGGGTTGCAACCAACCTATTGGATATTTGTATTTTCATGATAATTTGTTTCAATTTTCTTTTACCAGGAAAAAAAAAAAGTCCCGGGTTATTTCGTGTGAATGTGGACTCGGTGACAACGGCCGCCGGGGGAAATGTCATAACAGTCAAGAGACATATCATCAATCTGAATTATTCACAGGTGAGCCAAGAACAGGTGTACAGGTGGAGTGATGACTATGTCTGATTCACAATCTCAGATACCTTTCCTGAGGTTCTACACCGAGCCCCGCAGGGACAGAGTCAGAGCGCGGAATATCAGAGACGAGCCAAAATGATTCAATAGCGGATGATCAGCAGCTCAGGTATTCTGTGCAGGTATCTCTCTCGCCTTCTCGTGACCAAACCCGTATAAAACCCCCAATGTGGACCTATTGCACACAGCGACGGAATGAGCAAAATCTGCTCCCATTACTGTAAAATAAAAAACGGAGAGCGCTGACAGAGCGAAAGAGCCTCAAAAAGTCTTTAACCACTTCAGCTCTGGATGGATACACTGTATACAAATTAAATTTAGATTTTTTTTTTCCCCACACAAATAGAGCTTTCTTTTGGTGGTATTTGATCACCTCTGGGGTTTTTTATTATATTTATTATATCTCAAGGGGTTAAAGGTGTGCTGATTTTTACTAAAGGTCTCTGTTCCCTCTGTACAGAGCCCTGTGTTGATTGTCAACACAGAGCTCTGGGCTGTAATTGAACACAGCCGATCAGCAGGTCCCAGCCATCAATTCTTGTCCGGGACTTGCTGACAGACTCCCGCTGTGTACAACCACAGCCTGCGGGGGGGGGTTGATGGGTCTTGGGTGCACATGTGCTCCCAAAAACCGGGGGCTGGCAGCGACTTATGGGTACATCACTTTGCAAGGGAACGCTCGTCCGCAGTACATTGCAGGGATTAGGTCCACAAGAGGTCAAAAATACCAGGGCTGTACCGAAAGTGGGCAGAGGGCAAAACTTTATCTTACATAGGTCGTTCGAATTTCACATGCTGGTAGCGCAACTTTTCCTCTATAGTAATTGTTCCTCTATAGTGCAGGTAAATAATGGATTCTGAGCAGAAGCAACCTGCCTGTCATTGAGTTCCTGATGAAGGAAGGGTTGCAGGTCCACAGAAGGCTTCAGAATGTTTATGGAGGACACCAAGAGCAATACCTTGTCATTGGTGACTCTTGGCAATAAGGTCATCTCCATAAACATTCTGTAGCCTTCTGTGGATGTCAGACAGCCTGCACCCCTCCTTCATCAATAGCTCAATAAGGATGCATCGCTTCTGCTTGGAATCTATTTATCTGCATTTAGGAAGTGCAGCCATTCGCAACCAGAGTTCCTCCAGCGTTTGCCATGCGTTGGTTCCCATAGGTTGACCTCTAGTCAACATAATATTTTCTGCCACCTAATAAAACTATACACACACTGCAACATTTTGGGTAAAATGCAATGCTCCTCTATCACATACATCAATTCATATTTCTCTATAACAGCCAATCAGAGTTTGACCTCAAAGCCTTTGAAATCCCATTGGACAGAGGTCAGTGCTGTGCTACAATTATGCACGGAGAGGTTATTGAACTATCCGTAATGCTGGTGGCAAATGTCTGATGGTCACGGTTTTGGAAAGTGGAAAAAAAAAAAACTCTCCCTCCACCCCCCCCCCCCAATCAGATGCAGATTTGTTTTTCTCTATTTGAACATTTTGTATCATTTTGTACAACTGTTTTGGCTACAGGAGATTCTTTGTTTAAAAAGTTTAGAGACCAGGATGACAAAGGGCCAGTTTACTGTACTTGAGACTTTAGGGGGGAGGGGGGCCTGATGTTGGGGGAGATATAGTGCCCCATTGTTGGTATCAGTGGGAAAACTTGTGCCCCATAGCTGGTGTCAGTAGGAAAACTTGTGCCCCATAGCTGGTGTCAGTAGGAAAACTTGTGCCCCATAGCTGGTGTCAGTAGGAAAACTTGTGCCCCATAGCTGGTGTCAGTAGAAAGAACGGTGCCCCATAGCTGGTGTCAGTAGAAAGAACGGTGCCCCATAGCTGGTGTCAGTAGAAAGAACGGTGCCCCATAGCTGGTGTCAGTAGAAAGAACGGTGCCCCATAGCTGGTGTCAGTAGAAAGAACGGTGCCCCATAGCTGGTGTCAGTAGAAAGAACGGTGCCCCATAGCTGGTGTCAGTAGAAAGAACGGTGCCCCATAGCTGGTGTCAGTAGAAAGAACGGTGCCCCATAGCTGGTGTCAGTAGAAAGAACGGTGCCCCATAGCTGGTGTCAGTAGAAAGAACGGTGCCCCATAGCTGGTGTCAGTAGAAAGAACGGTGCCCCATAGCTGGTGTCAGTAGAAAGAACGGTGCCCCATAGCTGGTGTCAGTAGAAAGAACGGTGCCCCATAGCTGGTGTCAGTAGAAAGAACGGTGCCCCATAGCTGGTGTCAGTAGAAAGAACGGTGCCCCATAGCTGGTGTCAGTAGAAAGAACGGTGCCCCATAGCTGGTGTCAGTAGAAAGAACGGTGCCCCATAGCTGGTGTCAGTAGAAAGAACGGTGCCCCATAGCTGGTGTCAGTAGAAAGAACGGTGCCCCATAGCTGGTGTCAGAAGAACGGTGCCCCATAGCTGGTGTCAGAAGAACGGTGCCCCATAGCTGGTGTCAGAAGAACGGTGCCCCATAGCTGGTGTCAGAAGAACGGTGCCCCATAGCTGGTGTCAGAAGAATGGTGCCCCATAATTGGTGTCAGTGAGAGGAATAGTGCCCCAAGGGCTGGATAAAGGCAAGCAAAGGGTCGCAGTTTGGAGACCACTGCTGTAGGTCATACAGAAAAATCCTGGGTAATAAATACTATCAGAAAGTTCTACAATAGACTTGTGGGGAAGGTGGAAATACACTTTAATAGGCTTTATACGGCCGGTCTAACAACTCTGAGATACAAATACAGTCGTGTGATTTCATTTCAGTTAAGAATCTGAAATATTTCAGAACGACACACCACAACATAGCAGAGCAGGGAGGAGGTAGGTGGACCTAAGGCAACACAAGCTCTGGTGGAATTCATTCACAGAATTAATGTCTGAAAAAATAAACTGATCGATCCTCCAAAAAAAAAAAAAAAAAAAAAAAAAAAAAAAAATAATAGAACCAGGTTGGCCAATGTAAACCCCCCCCCCCCCCCCCCCAACGTTTCAGCCCTCCAGTTTCACTTTAAACGTCATTCATCTCCTCAACAGCACTTCCAGGACACCTTCCATGTTGGAGGCCGTTGAAGGGAGGCGGGTGAACGACGGTCGATAGATTGACGAAGGACAGTATACCGGTCATTTTAGCAGATTTGAGACTATTGATTACACAAACAGGAATACAGAAGCTCTATTATTAGGATGTCATTTATAGGCTGATGTATGTGAAGGATTTCGATATGGGAGAGTGCCAAGGACACCAATCCTTGCTGGGATTAGACTTGATGTCGTCATTTGGGACATCAATTGTATTATTACTGCTGATCGGTCTAGGGAAAAGTCAGCTGCTCTAGGTTAGACCACTATTCTGGTACCATGGTGCATGGACACCAGCTTCAGAACACCTCTGATATTTGGCCATAAAGGTGTCAGCTGGACTCCATTTTTTTCATTATAAATTAAAATGAGAAGCCCCCCCCCCCCAAGGAGCATGAACCATCTCCTGGTGGGGGATCTCACCATTGACAGCTGCAAGAAATGAAGGGAGCCCCTCATGTGACTAAACTGGGGTCTCAGTGTTGTGCAGGTCCCGTCAGAGTGGAGTTTCTTTTTTTCCCCAGGTGGCTCTCCACCTAGGCGGAGGCTGGGTGTAGGGATGGTCCCCAAAGGATCCTGGTCCTACCACCTAAAGAAAAATTCTTTGTACTATATGTAGCTCTGAATACTATGGGAAGATGGATTACAATGACATGTCTTATTGTAGATATGCGTTTCTTTTGATACAATTGAAGAAGTGGTGTTTGTGAAGCCACAAAACGCATTATATCTGCTGTTGAGCCCCTCTCGATTCTGCAAGATTTGGGAAAAAACTCTTGAAAAGTTAGTGATAAAGTAGAATTAGTAATACGGTGAAAGGTGGAGGGACAAGGACAGCAAAATCTGAAATATTTTTATTTGTAGAAAAATGTATTTGTGATCACGTAGGGGCCATCAATGGCCAGCAGAGGTTAGGTCTTTTAAGGGTCTAATGCTTAACTGTACAAAAATAAAAACAATATAGTTACAATTTTATGTGTATGTCTTCTTGATGTGAGGGATCCCTAAAAGTCCCATTTGGTTTTTAGTTTTGTATTGTTTATACTGTGAGTGGTGCTGGTGCCAAACTGCAACCTAAAGCAACTTATTTAGAGGTCCCACCAGAGTGAATGTGGTCTTAATTGGGAAACTTGGCCAAGTGGGACTTACTAATTGTTTCTCTACCATTTAGTTCCATTTACACAGGTATCAAAATGGGGCACCTGGGTCCTGATCCCTCTACCTAACCTATCCATTGGTGCGCAAGACATAAGGTTGTAGATTACCCTCAAAACAAACAAAAAAATGGGTCAGCGGGCAAACATTGTAAAGGGCCAAACATCTAATCTGCCTTGACCATACAGAGCTGATTTCTTCTATAGCTCCTCAAACAGGACTGGTCCCTAAAGTGCCTGTATTAGAAATGAGGTCTCCCTGAAATGTCTGAAAAATAATAGCCTGATGAAGAAAAGGGCCCGGCCCAGAACATCCAGTTATTACGAAGAGCGCGCTTTGTTGTAGGGTGACCAGTCCACCACTGGTGTCACCAATCCGTTAGGTCAGCAGTGCTGGTAATGGCAGCTCTGTGGGAACCGGTCCTATATAAACGTCCACTCAGTCACGCACAGTCCTCCAGAGTCCTGTAATTACAGGCCGTCTGAGTACTGAGCGGCCAGATGCTGAATTTTAATCCAAGCTGCATTTTGCTGGCGGTGCTCCAGAGGAAGCATTAAACTGATAAAACAGAACCCCCTCCACCCGGCCTTAAATCATCGCTCAGCGAGAGCACCTGGCCCGACAGCGCCAGACTGGCAGAACGAGCAACCTGTGCAATCATCGTTCATACAGAGAACCGCGCATGCAACATTAACCCCTCCATCGCCACAGCAGAGATCTGCAATGATATGGCAACACAATACCTGGAAGCCCTCTACTGGCACTTCAGGAAGCCAATCCATATCATACCGACCACTAATACTGCAAGAGAAACCAAAATGGAAAAAAAATAAATAAATAGATAGATAGATAGATAGATAGGGATGCATTCTATTTAGAGGGAAATGAGTCCATTAGTTGCCCCTAGGGAGCCTATACTTTAAGTCAGGGGTAGGCAACCTGGGCCCCTCCAGCTTTAAGTACAGAACCAAGCAAACAAATGCACAGCTAAAATAGACATGTGAGCAGTCTTGTCTGCCAAAGGATTTGTGTTTGTCCATCCAGCTCTGAGATTTGCACAGCCCTGCAAGTCTGGTGACCTGATGTTTCTCTGCTACAGTTTAGCAACACAGGTAGGTCACTTGTGTGTATAATTTTTACTGTTCACTGGCTACCAATGGGGGGTAATAGTACTCACACCAGCATTGAAGGCTATTGCTGCATCCACCGACACCAGTGCTGGGGGTAATTACTGCATCCACCGACACCAGGGCTGGGGGTAATTACTGCATCCACCGACACCAGGGCTGGGGGTAATTACTGCATCCACCGACACCAGGGCTGGAGGTCATTACTAAATCCACCGACACCAGGGCTGGAGGTCATTACTAAATCCACCGACACCAGGGCTGGGGGCCATTACTGCATCCACCGACACCAGGGCTGGGGGTAATTACTGCATCCACCGACACCAGGGCTGGGGGTAATTACTGCATCCACCGACACCAGGGCTGGGGGTAATTACTGCATCCACCGACACCAGGGCTGGGGGTAATTACTGCATCCACCGACACCAGGGCTGGGGGTAATTACTGCATCCACCGACACCAGGGCTGGGGGTAATTACTGCATCCACCGACACCAGGGCTGGGGGTAATTACTGCATCCACCGACACCAGGGCTGGGGGTAATTACTGCATCCACCGACACCAGGGCTGGGGGTAATTACTGCATCCACCGACACCAGGGCTGGGGGTAATTACTGCATCCACCGACACCAGGGCTGGGGGTAATTACTGCATCCACCGACACCAGGGCTGGGGGCCATTACTGCATCAACCGACACCAGTGCTGGGGGCCATTGTACTCCAGCTTCTTCTGTGTACATTTTGATACACTGCAGAACCAAAAATTTGGGGAGTTAAGGTGCAAAAATGCACTGCTATTGTGTGGCCCTATGGGAGGTGTCAGGGGCCGCAGCTGAGGCCCTCTAAGTTTCACGTTGACCACCATTGGTGTAAACAAGGCAGAGCTCATAGGGGAGACCCACAGAAGAACATCCAAGCTTGACACTGATTGTGCATTAGAAGAGACAGAACCCAGGACCCTCAGAGGGTGAAAACCACTAACTAAAGGCACTCTGGTGAACAAAGAAAAAGACTACATCTACCAAAAAAACAAAATTCCCCATAAAGCCCATTGCCTTATCTGAGATTTTCCTGGGCCAGTCACATGGGAAGGAGAGGGGTGATGTCTTCACTTCTCCTCCGTCTGGTGATGCCACCGGTGAAGTATGCGGAGGAAACATTCTGTATATGGAGCGAGATCTGCAACTTCTCCTTAAATCCCAGACAGCTGCTGTTTTGCTTAAACTTTCGATTCCCACACCGAGGATCCGGTGACTGCCAAGAACTCCTGGCTCGGCACAATCCATTGTCATCGGGCCCCGATTCAGAACTCATGAATTGCCAATGACCAATCACAGGCCGCGGTTACAAATCATCACCAATGAAGAAATCCAGAAGTTTCTACTGAAAGACCGTTTTATATAATTTTTATCCCTGTGATGATCGGCCAACTCTACTGGAAGCTGCAATTCTCATTCAAGGCCTGGAGACCAGGTCCAGCAGAAGGATGCCAAAGTAGGGGGAGGATGGGCAACTGTGGCCCTCCAGCTGTTGTGGACCTACATGTCCCATGGGGCTTTGCAAGACTGACAGTTAGGAACATGGCTCCCAGAGGCACGATGGGACTTGTAGTTCTGGAACAGCCAGAGGGCCACTGTTTGCCCCACCTTGGTGTAATTCACCTTTTCTCTGAAAGGGTTAGTTCACCTTTTTAATCATTTTGAGCAATTACTGGATTGCCTGACTCATATGAGGACTCATGCCCGTTCTATGTCTGGGCTGGATATAAATCAATCACCGCACAAATAAAAAATGGCAGTTCTGCTGAATCGCATTTTATAGGAAGTGAGTCGCTTGCTTCCTACTGCCTCTTAAAAAGTGAACCTGTCCGCCATTTTCAAACCTGCTAGTACCCAGCCATCCATCTGTACAATGGAAGCACCACTGAAAGACTCCCAGCCCCGAATTCCATTCAAACCCTTCACACCTGTCTGTTTCATCACGAATGTCTATTACCCAGAATCCCTTGCAGCCCTCATTGCTGCAAAGCCTTTAAATGGTTTACAAAAGCGAACCTGCGGGCAAAAGCGCTTAACGTAATGACAGATCTGACTCCCTCCGCAGCGCACGCAAAGTGCTTTGTTAAACAACATTAAACAAATTCATAGAAAATCAACCTATAATTATAAAAGATGACTAATAAGCAACCCCCCCCCACCACCACCACCACCACCACCACGTGCACTTGTGAATTTTGACGTCTCGCCCTGATGGGGCTTTATTTTCCACTTGAAGCTGTAAAGGTCTGGGGGGGGGAATCAGGAAGACAATGGAAATAATCCACAAGGAAGCAAAATAACGCGGCTCTCCTGGCAACATAAAGGTTTGTCTATACATAAAGTGGAGGAGATTTATGAGGATTTGTGTCTGGAAAGTTGTTTGTCGCACCCAACGATTCACACCCCGGTGATGTGAGTGCAGGAGGATGTGCTGGCGGAAATAATCTCCTTCTGCCAGTACACCCCTACTAGTGTGCGTGTAAACATTGATTATCTGCATACAACAATGAGTGGAATATATTAGGAGGCAAGTGAACATGTTGTCCCTGAAATTGATAGCAGAATAAAAATGGACACGTGTAAGGATTGGAGGGCCAAATTGTAATGTCTAGATGACTGGGTGAGAGCAACTCCAAAACTGCAGCTCTTGTGGGATGCTCCTGGCCTGCAGTGGTCAGGACTGACCAAAAGTGGTTCACGGAAGGAAAACTGGCTAACTGGCAAGGAGGTGGTGGTGGGGGTAGGCCCATTGGTGGAAGCGGCTGGGGGGGGGGAATGGGGGAAGGCCCATTTGGATGGAGGCAAGGGGAAGGCCCATTTGGATGGAGGCGGTGGCGGCGAGGGGAAGGCCCATTTGGATGGCGGCGAGGGGAGGGCCCATTTGGATGGCGGCGAGGGGAGGGCCCATTTGGATGGCGGCGAGGGGAGGGCCCATTTGGATGGCGGGGAGGGCCCATTTGGATGGCGGCAAGGGGAGGGCCCATTTGGATGGAGGCGGTGGCGGCGAGGGGAAGGCCCATTTGGATGGAGGCGGTGGCGGCGAGGGGAAGGCCCATTTGGATGGAGGCGGTGGCGGCGAGGGGAAGGCCCATTTGGATGGAGGCGGTGGCGGCGAGGGGAAGGCCCATTTGGATGGAGGCGGTGGCGGCGAGGGGAAGGCCCATTTGGATGGAGGCGGTGGCGGCGAGGGGAAGGCCCATTTGGATGGAGGCGGTGGCGGCGAGGGGAAGGCCCATTTGGATGGAGGCGGGTGGCGGCGAGGGGAAGGCCCATTTGGATGGAGGCGGTGGCGGCGAGGGGAAGGCCCATTTGGATGGAGGCAGGATGGGGGGGGGGGGAGGCTGGCCTGTGTAGTCCGATCCAATAGAAGAGCTACAGGAGCTCAAATAGCTGGTGAAGGTAATGCCGGTTGATAGAAAGGTGTCAGAACACAGGGCATCGCAGTTTGCGGCATATGGGGCTGTGTAGCGGCAGACCAGTCCGGGTGCCCATGCTGACCCATGTTCACAGCCAAAAGCACCCACAACGGGCACGTGAGCATCAGAACTGGAGCACGGAGCAATGGAAGGGGGCCGGTCTGATGAATTCAAGAATGGTTTGAAGAACACAACAATGAGTTTGGAGGCATTGACTTGGCCTCCAGATCTAAATCCAATCGAGCATCTGTGGTATGTGCTGGAAAAATCAAGTCCATGATCCATGGAGGCCCCACCTCCCAACTTAAAGGACTTCAAGGATCGGTTACCGACATCTTGGTGTCAGATACCACAGCCTACCTTCAGAGGTCTAGTGGAGTCAATGCCTGGATGGGTCAAGGCTGTTTGATGATAAAAAGGGAGAACTAAATATTAGGTGGGTGGTCATAACGTTATGGTTGCTCTATCTACACATACTACGCATATATAAGGTTTTGTTGTTCAGCCTATGTTGCAGCTCAGTGCTTCTGTTTTCCACGAGATGTGCCAATGTGACAACATAGGAGCCCAACAGGGAGACGGGATGGAGTGTGGTCATCCTAGAACAGGAAGTGCCTCAACAAAGACCTCCATGGCAGCACCAGATTGGAGATTGCAGTTGCAGATTTGAATCTACTGAAAAAGACTTTTGAAAAGGACATGTGAAAGCTTTTATGAGATTTTAGCGGTTGAACAACAACAACCTGAACAAGGAAAACTGACACCAGTCCAGCTGGAGGTTGGAAAGAAAACTGCCAAGCATGCAAATTCTAAAATCCCGAGAGCAGCAGAATTTTGGTCAAATCTAATATTGATTTTTTTTTCCTTCTTATTCTGAGCCTTTAATGTAGACAAAATTAGTCCTAAAAACTGCAAACACAGTCAGTCCAAATTCAATGCAGAGGTTCAGAAAAAGAAAAAAAAGGGGGAGAAGGTTCTAATGTGGTTGCCATGGTTTAAAAAACAAAACAGGTATAATTAAAAAGAAAGAAGAAAACTCGGGCAGAAACCACTTCCTTCCTCCAGAACAACTGCAAATCAATGGTGTTCTTTGATGAACGTGGCGCTTCCTCCTCCACCAAACCCCAAAGAACGACTCTTCATATTATCACCACATTTGGACGAACAGCTACTCCGGGAGACGAAAAACAAGGCATTTCATTGTCCAGGAAAGACCTTTACTGCTACAAAGTCTCATGATCACACCGATGAAGATTTCACCCCAGAGCTCTGCAGATAACAAACATAGCCCATAGTTTTAAGGGGCCTCAACTGTGGCCCCTGATGACACCAAGGAGGCCACACGTAACATTCAGTATATGTAATGATACAGAAGACTCGCTAGAGGAAGCAGACATGATACAACTGGAGACAGGAACGTGTTACAGGAGATTGCTAAATACAGCCCTCTTACAAAATGAACAGTCTCACCAATTGCTACTGGAGGTCCAAGGGCCACATGGGAAGCGCCAAAAGGGCTGCCAAGTGGGAGGCAGGGTAATAAAGGCAATCCAACATGGGACTGCTAGAGATCACTGCATTACAGCCCATTTAGAACAGGGGTCTCCAAACTTTTCAAAGGGCCACTTTATTGTCCTTCAGACTTTAGGAGGGCCAGATTGTGGCCAGCAGGGGCAGAAAATGTCACGGGCCCAGCATCAGTGAGAATAAATATGGCCTCAGGGGTGGTGGTCAATAGGAGGAGTATTCCCCCTATTAGTAGGACTAGTATTCCAACATTGGTATCGGTGAAGACATAGTGCCCCATTGTTGGTGTCAGTGAGAGGAATAGTGCCTCATATCAGTGGAATGAGTTGTCCCCCAAGGGCCGCATAAAGGCTAGCAAAAGGGCCACATCTGGCCTTCGGGGCCGCAATTTGGAGACCCCTGATTCAGAACATCAACACTCCCAATAATTACTACTGATGTCCAAGGGCCACATGGGAAGCACCAAAGGGCTGCAGGCTGGACACAAGGCAATAAAAGGGAGACCAACATGAAACTACTAGATAGCAATGCCATTACAGCCCATTCAAAAAAATCAAAAACACTCTTGATAATGACTACAGGTGTCAAAAAGGGGTGTGGGTTGGGCACCAGGACAATAAAATGGAGTCCAACCTGGGACTTCTTGAGATCACCGTCATTACAGCCCACTTATAAAACCAAACACTCCATTAATTCCTACTGGTGTCCAAGGACCACATGGGAAAGACCAAAAGGGCTGCAGGCTGGGCACCAGGACAATAAAGGGAGTCCAACCTGGGACTGCTAGAGGAGATCACTGTCATTGCAGCCGACATATAAAACCAAAACACTCCCATTAATTACTACTGGTGTCCGAGGGACCACATGGGACACACCAAAAGGGCTGCAGGTTGGGCACCAGGCCTATAAAAGGTAATCCAACATGAAAGTACTAGAGAGCACTGCCATTACAGCCCATTTATAAAATCAACGCTCCAATTAATAAGCACTACAGGTGTCAAAAGGCTGCAGGTTGGGCACCAAGGCCATAAAGACAATCGAATAATTAAACCACACTTCCTGCGAGTAATCTTTTTCTGAGGAATTGGTAGCCCTCCAGCCAACCCCCCTCTGTGTACAGCCACTGCCCTCCATAGTCCACTCACATGACCAGACCTATGTAATTCCTATATGACGACAACCCATCCTTCATTGCATTCACCATTTCACACGTCCCGTTCTTCGCCCGCTAATCAAACATTGTGCAGAATAAGGAAACGTTTAAATCCCATTAATTAAACAAGACTCCGGGGGGGTGGGGGGTCTGGTGACACAACTAGCTCTGTTCAATGTCCTCGTCTTTCCATGAGTTCAGTGGGGAGGTATGCAGTGGGAAAGTTTCTATAGGGGAGATGGGGGCTGTTTATCCAGGTTACACGCACAGCCGCTCAGGAACTCCTACGTAAAACGTTCCATGCTTATTCTGGTTCTGCCCGACGGCCATCATTCTTCCATTGGGAGGTTTAAAGGGCGTTGCCGGGCAACCCACCGACCAGACTGCTCTGTATGCAGACCCGCGCTAAGTAAATTACTGGGGAGGAGAACGTCGTCATTAAAGGAAGACTTTAGTATCTCAGTAAAAGCGGAAGGCAGGGAGAAGATTATCGGTTGTAAGAAGCAGCCGCCTTTTATATAGTGGTGGGCTACAAGTCCCCGAGTGTTCTGCGATCCTTTAACCATTGGATTACCAAAGTACGTCGATAAAAGCATGGCAGACAAGGGGTTAAATCATGGTAATGGCCGAAACTATGAGCTTTGGACCGGCTTAAGGAGCCAGCAAAGGGCTTTCCGATAACAGTGATTGGGGGAGGCCCTACAGCAAGTGGTCTCCGAACTGTGGCCCTTTGGGCATGATTCTATCCACTGACACCAACGAGGGGGCACTATTCCTCCCGCTGACACCAACGAGGGGGCACTATTCCTCCCGCTGACACCAACGAGGGGGCACTATTCCTCCCGCTGACACCAACGGGGGGCACTATTCCTCCCGCTGACACCAACGAGGGGGCACTATTCCTCCCGCTGACACCAACGAGGGGGCACTATTCCTCCCGCTGACACCAACGAGGGGGCACTATTCCTCCCGCTGACACCAACGAGGGGGCACTATTCCTCCCACTGACACCAACGAGGGGGCACTATTCCTCCCGCTGACACCAACGAGGGGGCACTATTCCTCCCGCTGACACCAACGAGGGGGCACTATTCCTCCCGCTGACACCAATGAGGGGCACTATTCCTACCACTTTCACCAACAATTGGGCATGTGTCCTCCCATTTACTACAATTCCTCCCACCGACACCAACCATGGGGCACCCTTGTGTGCACGCCTATGCTGACAATGCAGATGACAGCAGTATATTAAAGTGTAAATTCCACTTTTGCAGGCAATCTGAGAGAACACCAACATTGCAAATCCCCCCCAAATTTTTTGAAATTGCAGCTTATGTGCTATTCTGGATTCTAGCAGGGAAAAATCCTAGGTATTTCTTTTTGTTTATAAGGGGGAGGGGGGGGGGGGGGGGGGGTAGTTGTGCGTCATAATTAACCGTGTCTGTTCTGTGCAGGCAGATCTTCATTATCAATTGTAACTGGATTTGAACACTGTCCTAACAAGGGGTTAAAAGGTGTAGAGGCGGGGCTTCTTGTATGGTTTGTTAATGAGGGCAGACTTGGGACAGGCTCATTCTAACAAATGTTCAAAAAATTTGCAGTCCGCCCTAACACTCTGAGAAACCTCTAAATAGGCAAAAGATAATACAAAAAAAAAATAATAAATAAATGAAGGCATGATGTGTGAATGGAACACATGACAAACATAGTGGGGTTTTCTCAAATTTGACAGCAAAGTGGAAATACGCTTCAAGCAAGGATTGAGCAGCCAGCATTGGGATTGGCAAGTGATCATTATCATTTTACAATAACTCATTACATGAAGCAGATGCTATTTTGCCTATGTAAGCTATAACTCCTCTAATCACCATAATCCCATGAGCTGCGTGCGCCAATTTTCATAAGAATGGCAGCCTGCGGAGATGGGTGTCCCGACACCGCCCTTCCCCAAGGGACCGCGAGAGAAAAGTAATTTGGGTGCAATTAAAGTCTCTTACAAAAATCGGGTTTCGCTGACAAGGTATAAAGCTTGTGCAATCCTAATTATCCGATTGGTTGATGTCATGTGCTGGGAATGAATGAAGTCAGAGGAAAGAGCGCCGATCTCATGTCGGTCAATCAGTTATGGCGGTTTACCACCATGTTCCACAGACTGTCACATGAAACAAGATCGAGTACTATAAAAAAGTTGACTCGGCCAGAAAATGATTAGCCAAACAGTGACCGCATTCTATCAGGTAGAGATAGTTGGGTGCTGTCTGAGAACAATGGGCGGTGGTGGAGATCCAGGAATTGGAGGAATCGATTGCTTTTCTCCCTATGTAGCCGTGTATGGTGAGCATTATACCGGCCACCAATCTAAAGAGGCCCTTCTCCCTCTACCACCAGTGTAAAACTAGAGCCACGCCAACCGCCAGTACAAGACGGGCCAACACGCCAACCGCCAGCACAAGGGAGCCAACACGCCGACAGACAGAACAAGGTGCCAACACGCCGACAGACAGAACAAGGTGCCAACACGCCGACAGACAGAACAAGGTGCCAGCACGCCAACGCCCAGCCAAGGGTGCCAGCACGCCAACGCCCAGCCAAAGGTGCCAGCACGCCAACGCCCAGCCAAAGGTGCCAGCACGCCAACGCCCAGCCAAAGGTGCCAGCACGCCAACGCCCAGCCAAAGGTGCCAGCACGCCAACGCCCAAAGGTGGCCAGCACGCCAACGCCCAAAGGAGCCAGCACGCCAACGCCCCAAAGGAGCCAGCACGCCAACGCCCGGCCAAAGGGTGCCAGCACGCCAACGCCCGGCCAAAGGGTGCCAGCACGCCAACGCCCGGCCAAAGGGTGCCAGCACGCCAACGCCCGGCCAAAGGGTGCCAGCACGCCAACGCCCGCCAAAGGGTGCCAGCACGCCAACGCCCGGCCAAAGGGTGCCAGCACGCCAACGCCCAGGCCAAAGGGTGCCAGCACGCCAACGCCCGGCCAAAGGGTGCCAGCACGCCAACGCCCGGCCAAAAGGTGCCAGCACACCAACAGCCAACGCAAGGGTGCCACACTAACCACCAGCCATCTCTGAAAAGAATGTCAACTCCTCACCCACTCCTCCCTACCCCAACCAATTGATGCATTGAAAAAAAAAAAAAAAAAGCCAACGCCCATTTTTACTTTCCCATAGCCGCAGTCAAATGAAACTCCGGGTCCAGGTCTTCTTTCCTCTCCTATCAATTTCTGGCAGAGTCCTTCCTTGGGTGATCACATCACTACCAGCACGCTGAGGACACTTCCTTTTGGCTAAATCGCTACTTTTACTGTCAACACCCCAAAACGTGTTGGCCATCCTTTGCCCTGCTTGCTGTAACCAGTTGAACACCCAAAAGATTTTTCAATTGGTGCTCTTTGACCCAATAACACTTGGATTTCTCAACTTGGGTTAAAGTCCTGTGTCTTGGGGGAACCCCGCCTTTTAACGAGGCTGGACAAATACAGGACAGGAGGGCTCAGGTAATACTTAGTCCACATTTTGATAACGCACAGAAATTTTTTCTTCAGGTAACAAAAACTTTAATTTAAAACTTTAGTTTAAAGCAGGGGGTCTCAAACTGGCCGGCCCTCCAGCTGTCGCAAAACTACAAGTCCCATGAGGCATTGCAAGGCTGACAGTTACAAGCATGACTCCCACAGACAGAGGCATGATGGGACTTATAGTCTTGCAACAGCTGGAGGGCTGCCAGTTTGAGACCCCTGGTTTAAAGCATAGGTAAGTGGCAAAGGTGTCAGACTTTCAAAACACAGAAGTATGTGGCTTGATGTCCTCCATTAAGGAATGAAGTACGGGACCGGGACTTGATCCCATGATTAAGCCCAGAGGGCAGGGCCAAACGCATTGGGGTGGCCTAGGTGGAGGCATGGCTGAGGCGGTTTTACTCTCCACACACAGGTTTTTTAGTGATGTGTGGCTTGTAGGACCTCTCCCTCTTTAGACCGGGACTTTTAGTTCTTTGAGAGTTGGCGGTCTGTAGATAGCTTGTGGTGCACAGACCACGGTCTACATTCAGATATAGCAGAAAAATAAAAAATGGAATAGACTTTATGTTACAGCTTAAATCACCTCGGCCATTTTCCTAGACTGAAGATGCTAAATAAGTTGGTTCATGTCCCACAATACAATTCTCCCCCATCACCCTTCAATCATACCATGGTGGCCCCAACATGACTTCACGTGAGGATTACAAAAGCTGGAATAAAGCCACGACTGGGAGGGGCCGCTGCCCCGGCGGTATGACACAAGTTAGGTTTATTTGAATCTCTAATAAAAAGAGGGATCAGAGGAAGCTATGATACCCGTCCCTCACCAACACCCTCCCCCCATGACTAGGCTTTGAATGCACAGAAATTATTTGAAGCACAAAATAAGAAAAACTGGGAGAGGCAATTCCATCCGCAGATGATTAGAAAAGATCCAAAATCACCGACAGCAGACAAATCTTATTCTGCTTGTAACATTGTAACAATAATCTCATTCCAGCTCAGGTTCAGACTAGAGCTTCAAAGCCTCAGAAGATCCATCATGGGAGCCAAGCCAAAGGGGGGGGGGGGGACCAGCGATCACTAGGCACGCTAGAGAGGGGACAATACATCGGCCCTCACCCATGTTTAAAAAAGAAAAATAATATTATTAAATAATGTTAGAGGTTTTATAAAATGATAAAAATGGTTTTAGGTCTGCAAATCTTATTACAGGAGATGCAACAAGACAGAGGACAGATTTTAACTGCTCAACCGGGACGATCTGTTCAGGATCTCTCCTGACAATCACTGAGGTTTCCCAAAAATGGGGCCGTCTGCTCAATGCATAAACACGCTCGGCCGGGAAGAATATACTGTACACGACGATCGTCTTCATCACTGCACATCAAAACCATTCAGGGGTCAGTCATGTAATCACCATCTCATCCTGAACAATCAGGACAAAATAATAATAATAATAATAATTTTATGCCAGTATTAGATTTTTTTTTTATTCTTTTTCATTATTTTTTATTTTAGTGTGTGTGTGTGTGTGTGTGTGTGTGTGTGTGAGATATTACACACACACACACACACACATAAAATAAAAAATAATGAAAATAGAATAAAAAAAAAAAAAATTTTAGAAAAATCTAATACTGGCATAAATCAGAAAGCCGAGAAATGGGATTCAAGAAATTGTTCCAAAATTAAAGTGCCACTTTACTCAAGCAACATGAACTATGTAACTATGTGTAATCCTTATGCTACTAGCATTCTATATATATAAAAAAAAAAAAATAAAATAAAAAAGGTATAACTTGTTAAGTTCTGGTCTAGGCCATAATGATGTGATACATCCTAAGAGTATTCATGGGAGCAGGGGGCTTTCTCAGCTAAGCACATCCTCCTGTCTGCATGCATGCCTGAGCTAAGGGCAGATAGATTCCAGAAAGTAAATGCTACATAAATCTGACCTTACTCAAGATGGCACAGCTAGTAATGCGGGGGGGGGGGGGGGGGGGGGTTGCTTTTCAAAGCGATCTCTGCACAAAATACAGCATGGAGACATGGATGGATGGATGGACGGGGGGGGTTGCTTTAAATAGTAGAAATGAATGGTATTTTTGGTTGGTGGAGCTCAGACACAGTTTAGTTCCTTGGCCTTACAGTTCAGCTTACTAGAAGTTTTACACATTTGCGGGCGATCTTGCGTAACTGAAGCGCTCTACAATAAGATGGAGATCACAAATCGTCATTTCTTCTCTTTTGATCGATCGCACAGCGATCGCTGTGGATGACGGCCTCACCTTGGTCTGCTCCAGTTTTTGTCTATCAGCCAATTTATAGAACACTTTGTTTAATTGAAGACATATTTCAGAAAGCGATGACGGCCCCGCGCCACTATTACATCATCGGACGCGAGCGCACCAGGATTCTCTCCGATCTATTAAATGAAATACATTGTTAAATTTCTTCCACACAGGAAGGTTATTACTTCTGAATATTTAATGAGCCGCGGGAAGGAAACAATCAGTCCTGGGATCTGCAGAGCGTCTCTCACTTCCTTCTACAGCCGAGCCGTCATCTCACCCGC